>NC_088208.1:682835-827715 GCF_037126465.1 Ornithodoros turicata
ACGAAAAAGCATCTGAAGCTGCAACAATATACTCCAAAATACGACACACGCACCGACTCACCTTAATGGCTACCGAGTACCGACTAAGCCACTGTGTCGTAGACGGTCCCAACGTGTTGGCATCGAAGTACTGCGAAATACGTCGGGATCGTTAAAAAAGTTGGAGTATAGATGCATTACGAAAACGCATCTGAAGCTGCAACAATATACTCCAAAATACGACACAGGCGCCGACTCGCCTTAATGGCTACCGAGTACCGACTAAGCCACTGTGTCGTAGACGGTCCCAACGTGTTGGCATCGAAGTACTGCGAAATACGTTGGGATCGTTAAAAAATTGGAGTATATGTGCATTACGAAAACGCATCTGAAGCTGCAACAATATACTCCAAAATACGACACAGGCGCCTACTCGCCTTAATGGCTACCGAGTACCGACTAAGCCACTGTGTCGTAGACGGTCCCAACGTGTTGGCATCGAAGTACTGCGACCTCTTTGCCAATACGTCGGGATCGTTAAAAAATATTGGAGCATAGGTGCATTACGAAAACGCATCTGAAGCTGCAACAATCTACTGCAAAAGCGTTATCTGCAGCATTCAACTAGCGTTATATAACTTACGTGTTACGAAAACGCGTCTGAAGCTGCAACAATACACTCCAAAATACGACACAGGCGCCGACTCGCCTTAATGGCTACCGAGTACCGACTAAGCCACTGTGTCGTAGACGGTCCCAACGTGTTGGCATCGAAGTACTGCGAAATACGTCGGGATCGTTAAAAAAATTGGAGTATATGTGCATTACGAAAACGCATCTGAAGCTGCAACAATATACTCCAAAATACGACACAGGCGGCGACTCGCCTTAATGGCTACCGAGTACCGACTAAGCCACTGTGTCGTAGACGGTCCCAACGTGTTGGCATCGAAGTACTGCGAAATACGTCGGGATCGTTAAAAAATGGGAGTATATGTGCATTACAAAAACGCATCTGAAGCTGCAACAATATACTCCAAAATACGACACAGGCGCCGACTCGCCTTAATGGCTACCGAGTACCGGCTAAGCCACTGTGTCGTAGACGGTCCCAACGTGTTGGTATCGAAGTACTGCGAAATTCGTCGGGGTCGTTAAAAAAATTGGAGTATAGGTGCATTACGAAAACGCATCTGAAGCTGCAACAATGTACTGCAAAATACGACACAGGCGCCGACTCGCCTTAATGGCTACCGAGTACCGACTAAGCCACTGTGTCGTAGACGGTCCCAACGTGTTGGTATCGAAGTACTGCGAAATTCGTCGGGATCGTTAAAAAAAATTGGAGTATAGGTGCATTACGAAAACGCATCTGAAGCTGCAACAATATACTCCAAAATACGACACAGACGCCGAGTCGCCTTAATGGCTACCGAGTACCGACTAAGCCACTGTGTCGTAGACGGTCCCAACGTGTTGGCATCGAAGTACTGCGAAATTCCGTCGGGATCGTTAAAAAATTGGAGTACAGGTGCATTACGAAAACGCATCTGAAGCTGCAACAATATACTCCAAAATACGACACAGGCGCCGACTCGCCTTAATGGCTACCGAGTACCGACTAAGCCACTGTGTCGTAGACGGTCCCAACGTGTTGGCATCGAAGTACTGCGACTTCTTTGCCAATACGTCGGGATCGTTAAAAAAATTGGAGTATAGGTGCATTACGAAAACGCATCTGAAGCTGCAACAATCTACTGCAAAAGCGTTATCTGCAGCATCCAACTAGCGTTATATAACTTACGCGTTACGAAAAAGCATCTGAAGCTGCAACAATATACTCCAAAATACGACACAGGCACCGACTCGCCTTAATGGCTACCGAGTACCGACTAAGCCACTGTGTCATAGACGGTCCCAACGTGTTGGCATCGAAGTACTGCGAAATACGTCGGGGTCATTAAAAAAAATTGGAGTATAGGTGCATTACGAAAACGCATCTGAAGCTGCAACAATATACTCCAAAATACGACACAGGCGCCGACTCGCCTTAATGGCTACCGAGTACCGACTAAGCCACTGTGTCGTAGACGGTCCCAACGTGTTGGTATCGAAGTACTGCGAAATTCGTCGGGATCGTTAAAAAAAATTGGAGTATATGTGCATTACGAAAACGCATCTGAAGCTGCAACAATATACTCCAAAATACGACACAGGCGGCGACTCGCCTTAATGGCTACCGAGTACCGACTAAGCCACTGTGTCGTAGACGGTCCCAACGTGTTGGCATCGAAGTACTGCGAAATACGTCGGGATCGTTAAAAAAATTGGAGTATAGGTGCATTACGAAAACGCATCTGAAGCTGCAACAATATACTCCAGAATACGACACAGGCGCCGACTCACCTTAATGGCTACCTAGTACCGACTAAGCCACTGTGTCGTAGACGGTCCCAACGTGTTGGCATGGAAGTACTGCGAAATACGTCGGGATCGTTAAAAAATTGGAGTACAGGTGCATTGCGAAAACGCATGTGAAGCTGCAACAATATACTCCAAAATATGACACAGGCGCCGACTCGCCTTAATGGCTACCGAGTACCGACTAAGCCACTGTGTCGTAGACGGTCCCAACGTGTTGGCATCGAAGTGCTGCGAAATACGTCGGGATCGTTAAAAAAAATGGAGTATATGTGCATTACGAAAACGCATCTGAAGCTGCAACAATATACTCCAAAATACGACACAGGCGCCGACTCGCCTTAATCGCTACCGAGTACCGACTAAGCCACTGTGTTGTAGACGGTCCCAACGTGTTGGCATCGAAGTACTCCGAAATACGTCGTGATCGTAAAAAAAATTGGAGTATATGTGCATTACGAAAATGCATCTGAAGCTGCAACAATATACTCCAAAATACGACACAGGCGTCGACTCGCCTTAATGGCTACCGAGTACCGACTAAGCCACTGTGTCGTAGACGGTCCCAACGTGTTGGCATCGAAGTACTGCGAAATACGTCGGGATCGTTAAAAAAAATTGGAGTATAGGTGCATTATGAAAACGCATCTGAAGCTGCAACAATATACTCCAAAATACGACACAGGCGCCGACTCGCCTTAATGGCTACCGAGTACCGACTAAGCCACTGTGTCGTAGACGGTCCCAACGTGTTGGCATCGAAGTACTGCGACTTCTTTGCCAATACGTCGGGATCGTTAAAAAAAATTGGAGTATAGGTGCATTACGAAAACGCATCTGAAGCTGCAACAATCTACTGCAAAAGCGTTATCTGCAGCATCCAACTAGCATTATATAACTTACGCGTTACGAAAAAGCATCTGAAGCTGCAACAATATACTCCAAAATACGACACAGGCACCGACTCGCCTTAATGGCTACCGAGTACCGACTAAGCCACTGTGTCGTAGACGGTCCCAACGTGTTGGCATCGAAGTACTGCGAAATACGTCGGGATCGTTAAAAAATTGGAGTATAGGTGCATTACGAAAACGCATCTGAAGCTGCAACAATGTACTGCAAAATACGACACAGGCGCCGACTCGCCTTAATGGCTACCGAGTACCGACTAAGCCACTGTGTCGTAGACGGTCCCAACGTGTTGGTATCGAAGTACTGCGAAATTCGTCGGGATCGTTAAAAAAAATTGGAGTATAGGTGCATTACGAAAACGCATCTGAAGCTGCAACAATATACTCCAAAATACGACACAGACGCCGAGTCGCCTTAATGGCTACCGAGTACCGACTAAGCCACTGTGTCGTAGACGGTCCCAACGTGTTGGCATCGAAGTACTGCGAAATTCCGTCGGGATCGTTAAAAAATTGGAGTACAGGTGCATTACGAAAACGCATCTGAAGCTGCAACAATATACTCCAAAATACGACACAGGCGCCGACTCGCCTTAATGGCTACCGAGTACCGACTAAGCCACTGTGTCGTAGACGGTCCCAACGTGTTGGCATCGAAGTACTGCGACTTCTTTGCCAATACGTCGGGATCGTTAAAAAAAATTGGAGTATAGGTGCATTACGAAAACGCATCTGAAGCTGCAACAATCTACTGCAAAAGCGTTATCTGCAGCATCCAACTAGCGTTATATAACTTACGCGTTACGAAAAAGCATCTGAAGCTGCAACAATATACTCCAAAATACGACACAGGCACCGACTCGCCTTAATGGCTACCGAGTACCGACTAAGCCACTGTGTCATAGACGGTCCCAACGTGTTGGCATCGAAGTACTGCGAAATACGTCGGGATCATTAAAAAAAATTGGAGTATAGGTGCATTACGAAAACGCATCTGAAGCTGCAACAATATACTCCAAAATACGACACAGGCGCCGACTCGCCTTAATGGCTACCGAGTACCGACTAAGCCACTGTGTCGTAGACGGTCCCAACGTGTTGGTATCGAAGTACTGCGAAATTCGTCGGGATCGTTAAAAAAAATTGGAGTATAGGTGCATTACGAAAACGCATCTGAAGCTGCAACAATATACTCCAAAATACGACACAGACGCCGAGTCGCCTTAATGGCTACCGAGTACCGACTAAGCCACTGTGTCGTAGACGGTCCCAACGTGTTGGCGTCGAAGTACTGCGAAATACGTCGGGATCGTTAAAAAATTGGAGTACAGGTGCATTACGAAAACGCATCTGAAGCTGCAACAATATACTCCAAAATGCGACACAGGCGCCGACTCGCCTTAATTGCTACCGAGTACCGACTAAGCCACTGTGTCGTAGACGGTCCCAACGTGTTGGCATCGAAGTACTGCGACTTCTTTGCCAATACGTCGGGATCGTTAAAAAAAATTGGAGTATAGGTGCATTACAAAAACGCATCTGAAGCTGCAACAATCTGCTGCAAAAGCGTTATCTGCAGCATCCAACTAGCGTTATATAACTTACGCGTTACGAAAAAGCATCTGAAGCTGCAACAATATACTCCAAAATACGACACAGGCACCGACTCACCTTAATGGCTACCGAGTACCGACTAAGCCACTGTGTCGTAGACGGTCCCAACGTGTTGGCATCGAAGTACTGCGAAATACGTCGGGATCGTTAAAAAAGTTGGAGTATAGATGCATTACGAAAACGCATCTGAAGCTGCAACAATATACTCCAAAATACGACACAGGCGCCGACTCGCCTTAATGGCTACCGAGTACCGACTAAGCCACTGTGTCGTAGACGGTCCCAACGTGTTGGCATCGAAGTACTGCGACTTCTTTGCCAATACGTCGGGATCGTTAAAAAAAATTGGAGTATAGGTGCATTACGAAAACGCATCTGAAGCTGCAACAATCTACTGCAAAAGCGTTATCTGCAGCATCCAACTAGCGTTATATAACTTACGCGTTACGAAAAAGCATCTGAAGCTGCAACAATATACTCCAAAATACGACACAGGCACCGACTCGCCTTAATGGCTACCGAATACCGACTAAGCTACTGTGTCATAGACGGTCCCAACGTGTTGGCATCGAAGTACTGCGAAATACGTCGGGATCATTAAAAAAAATTGGAGTATAGGTGCATTACGAAAACGCATCTGAAGCTGCAACAATATACTCCAAAATACGACACAGGCGCCTACTCGCCTTAATGGCTACCGAGTACCGACTAAGCCACTGTGTCGTAGACGGTCCCAACATGTTGGTATCGAAGTACTGCGAAATTCGTCGGGATCGTTAAAAAAAAATTGGAGTATAGGTGCATTACGAAAACGCATCTGAAGCTGCAACAATATACTCCAAAATACGACACAGACGCCGAGTCGCCTTAATGGCTACCGAGTACCGACTAAGCCACTGTGTCGTAGACGGTCCCAACGTGTTGGCGTCGAAGTACTGCGAAATACGTCGGGATCGTTAAAAAATTGGAGTACAGGTGCATTACGAAAACGCATCTGAAGCTGCAACAATATACTCCAAAATGCGACACAGGCGCCGACTCGCCTTAATTGCTACCGAGTACCGACTAAGCCACTGTGTCGTAGACGGTCCCAACGTGTTGGCATCGAAGTACTGCGACTTCTTCGCCAATACGTCGGGATCGTTAAAAAAAATTGGAGTATAGGTGCATTACAAAAACGCATCTGAAGCTGCAACAATCTGCTGCAAAAGCGTTATCTGCAGCATCCAACTAGCGTTATATAACTTACGCGTTACGAAAAAGCATCTGAAGCTGCAACAATATACTCCAAAATACGACACAGGCACCGACTCACCTTAATGGCTACCGAGTACCGACTAAGCCACTGTGTCGTAGACGGTCCCAACGTGTTGGCATCGAAGTACTGCGAAATACGTCGGGATCGTTAAAAAAGTTGGAGTATAGATGCATTACGAAAACGCATCTGAAGCTGCAACAATATACTCCAAAATACGACACAGGCGCCGACTCGCCTTAATGGCTACCGAGTACCGACTAAGCCACTGTGTCGTAGACGGTCCCAACGTGTTGGCATCGAAGTACTGCGAAATACGTTGGGATCGTTAAAAAATTGGAGTATATGTGCATTACGAAAACGCATCTGAAGCTGCAACAATATACTCCAAAATACGACACAGGCGCCTACTCGCCTTAATGGCTACCGAGTACCGACTAAGCCACTGTGTCGTAGACGGTCCCAACGTGTTGGCATCGAAGTACTGCGACCTCTTTGCCAATACGTCGGGATCGTTAAAAAATATTGGAGCATAGGTGCATTACGAAAACGCATCTGAAGCTGCAACAATCTACTGCAAAAGCGTTATCTGCAGCATTCAACTAGCGTTATATAACTTACGTGTTACGAAAACGCATCTGAAGCTGCAACAATACACTCCAAAATACGACACAGGCGCCGACTCGCCTTAATGGCTACCGAGTACCGACTAAGCCACTGTGTCGTAGACGGTCCCAACGTGTTGGCATCGAAGTACTGCGAAATACGTCGGGATCGTTAAAAAAATTGGAGTATATGTGCATTACGAAAACGCATCTGAAGCTGCAACAATATACTCCAAAATACGACACAGGCGGCGACTCGCCTTAATGGCTACCGAGTACCGACTAAGCCACTGTGTCGTAGACGGTCCCAACGTGTTGGCATCGAAGTACTGCGAAATACGTCGGGATCGTTAAAAAATGGGAGTATACGTGCATTACGAAAACGCATCTGAAGCTGCAACAATATACTCCAAAATACGACACAGGCGCCGACTCGCCTTAATGGCTACCGAGTACCGGCTAAGCCACTGTGTCGTAGACGGTCCCAACGTGTTGGTATCGAAGTACTGCGAAATTCGTCGGGGTCGTTAAAAAAATTGGAGTATACGTGCATTACGAAAACGCATCTGAAGCTGCAACAATATACTCCAAAATACGACACAGGCGCCGACTCGCCTTAATGGCTACCGAGTACCGACTAAGCCTCTGTGTTGTAGACGGTCCCAACGTGTTGGCATCGAAGTACTGCGAAATACGTCGGGATCGTTAAAAAAATTGGAGTATAAGTGCATTACGAAAACGCATCTGAAGCTGCAACAATATACTCCAAAATACGACACAGGCGTCGACTCGCCTTAATGGCTACCGAGTACCGACTAAGCCACTGTGTCGTAGACGGTCGCAACGTGTTGGCATCGAAGTACTGCGAAATACGTAGGGATCGTTAAAAAAATTGGAGTATAGGTGCATTACGAAAACGCATCTGAAGCTGCAACAATATACTCCAAAATACGACACAGGCGCCGACTCGCCTCAATGGCTACCGAGTACCGACTAAGCCACTGGGTCGTAGACGGTCCCAACGTGTTGGCATCGAAGTACTGCGACTTCTTTGCCAATACGTCGGGATCGTTAAAAAAATTGGAGTATAGGTGCATAACGAAAACGCATCTGAAGCTGCAACAATCTACTGCAAAAGCGTTATCTGCAGCATCCAACTAGCGTTATATAACTTACGCGTTACGAAAGAGCATCTGAAGCTGCAACAATATACTCCAAAATACGACACAGGCGCCGACTCGCCTCAATGGCTACCGAGTACCGACTAAGCCACTGTGTCGTAGACGGTCCCAACGTGTTGGCATCGAAGTACTGCGACTTCTTTGCCAATACGTCGGGATCGTTAAAAAAATTTGAGTATAGGTACATTACGAAAACGCATCTGAAGCTGCAACAATCTACTGCAAAAGCGTTATCTGCAGCATCCAACTAGCGTTATATAACTTACGCGTTACGAAAAAGGATCTGAAGCTGCAACAACATACTCCAAAATACGACACAGGTGCCGACTCGCCTTAATGGCTACCGAGTACCGACTAAGCCACTGTGTCGTAGACGGTCCCAACGTGTTGGCATCGAAGTACTGCGACTTCTTTGCCAATACGTCGGGATCGTTAAAAAAATTGGAGTATAGGTGCATTACGAAAACGCATCTGAAGCTGCAACAATCTACTGCAAAAGCGTTATCTGCAGCATCGAACTAGCGTTATATAACTTACGCGTTACGAAAAAGCATCTGAAGCTGCAACAATATACTCCAAAATACGACACAGGCGCCGACTCGCCTTAATGGCTACCGAGTACCGACTAAGCCACTGTGTCGTAGACGGTCCCAACGTGTTGGCATCGAAGTACTGCGAAATACGTTGGGATCGTTAAAAAATTGGAGTATATGTGCATTACGAAAACGCATCTGAAGCTGCAACAATATACTCCAAAATACGACACAGGCGCCTACTCGCCTTAATGGCTACCGAGTACCGACTAAGCCACTGTGTCGTAGACGGTCCCAACGTGTTGGCATCGAAGTACTGCGACCTCTTTGCCAATACGTCGGGATCGTTAAAAAATATTGGAGCATAGGTGCATTACGAAAACGCATCTGAAGCTGCAACAATCTACTGCAAAAGCGTTATCTGCAGCATTCAACTAGCGTTATATAACTTACGTGTTACGAAAACGCATCTGAAGCTGCAACAATACACTCCAAAATACGACACAGGCGCCGACTCGCCTTAATGGCTACCGAGTACCGACTAAGCCACTGTGTCGTAGACGGTCCCAACGTGTTGGCATCGAAGTACTGCGAAATACGTCGGGATCGTTAAAAAAATTGGAGTATATGTGCATTACGAAAACGCATCTGAAGCTGCAACAATATACTCCAAAATACGACACAGGCGGCGACTCGCCTTAATGGCTACCGAGTACCGACTAAGCCACTGTGTCGTAGACGGTCCCAACGTGTTGGCATCGAAGTACTGCGAAATACGTCGGGATCGTTAAAAAATGGGAGTATACGTGCATTACGAAAACGCATCTGAAGCTGCAACAATATACTCCAAAATACGACACAGGCGCCGACTCGCCTTAATGGCTACCGAGTACCGGCTAAGCCACTGTGTCGTAGACGGTCCCAACGTGTTGGTATCGAAGTACTGCGAAATTCGTCGGGGTCGTTAAAAAAATTGGAGTATACGTGCATTACGAAAACGCATCTGAAGCTGCAACAATATACTCCAAAATACGACACAGGCGCCGACTCGCCTTAATGGCTACCGAGTACCGACTAAGCCTCTGTGTTGTAGACGGTCCCAACGTGTTGGCATCGAAGTACTGCGAAATACGTCGGGATCGTTAAAAAAATTGGAGTATAAGTGCATTACGAAAACGCATCTGAAGCTGCAACAATATACTCCAAAATACGACACAGGCGTCGACTCGCCTTAATGGCTACCGAGTACCGACTAAGCCACTGTGTCGTAGACGGTCGCAACGTGTTGGCATCGAAGTACTGCGAAATACGTAGGGATCGTTAAAAAAATTGGAGTATAGGTGCATTACGAAAACGCATCTGAAGCTGCAACAATATACTCCAAAATACGACACAGGCGCCGACTCGCCTCAATGGCTACCGAGTACCGACTAAGCCACTGGGTCGTAGACGGTCCCAACGTGTTGGCATCGAAGTACTGCGACTTCTTTGCCAATACGTCGGGATCGTTAAAAAAAATTGGAGTATAGGTGCATAACGAAAACGCATCTGAAGCTGCAACAATCTACTGCAAAAGCGTTATCTGCAGCATCCAACTAGCGTTATATAACTTACGCGTTACGAAAGAGCATCTGAAGCTGCAACAATATACTCCAAAATACGACACAGGCGCCGACTCGCCTCAATGGCTACCGAGTACCGACTAAGCCACTGTGTCGTAGACGGTCCCAACGTGTTGGCATCGAAGTACTGCGACTTCTTTGCCAATACGTCGGGATCGTTAAAAAAATTTGAGTATAGG
This sequence comes from Ornithodoros turicata, assembly GCF_037126465.1. Lineage (NCBI taxonomy): Eukaryota > Metazoa > Arthropoda > Arachnida > Ixodida > Argasidae > Ornithodoros > Ornithodoros turicata. Next base: position 693,136 of record NC_088208.1, read on the forward strand.
TACATTACGAAAACGCATCTGAAGCTGCAACAATCTACTGCAAAAGCGTTATCTGCAGCATCCAACTAGCGTTATATAACTTACGCGTTACGAAAAAGGATCTGAAGCTGCAACAACATACTCCAAAATACGACACAGGTGCCGACTCGCCTTAATGGCTACCGAGTACCGACTAAGCCACTGTGTCGTAGACGGTCCCAACGTGTTGGCATCGAAGTACTGCGACTTCTTTGCCAATACGTCGGGATCGTTAAAAAAATTGGAGTATAGGTGCATTACGAAAACGCATCTGAAGCTGCAACAATCTACTGCAAAAGCGTTATCTGCAGCATCGAACTAGCGTTATATAACTTACGCGTTACGAAAAAGCATCTGAAGCTGCAACAATATACTCCAAAATACGACACAGGCGCCGACTCGCCTTAATGGCTACCGAGTACCGACTAAGCCACTGTGTCGTAGACGGTCCCAACGTGTTGGCATCGAAGTACTGCGACTTCTTTGCCAATACGTCGGGATCGTTAAAAAAATTGGAGTATATGTGCATTACGGAAAAGCATCTGAAGCTGCAACAATCTACTCGAAAAGCGTTATCTGCAGCATCCAACTAGCGTTATATAGCTTACGCGTTACGAAAAAGCATCTGAAGCTGCAACAATCTACTCGAAAAGCGTTATCTGCAGAATCCAACTAGCGTTACATAACTTACGCGTTACGAAAAAGCATCTGAAGCTGCAACAATATACTCCAAAATACGACACAGGCGCCGACTCGCCTTAATGGCTACCGAGTACCGACTAAGCCACTGTGTCGTAGACGGTCCCAACGTGTTGGCATCGAAGTACTGCGACTTCTTTGCCAATACGTCGGGATCGTTAAAAAAAATTGGAGTATAGGTGCATTACGAACACGCATCTGAAGCTGCAACAATCTACTGCAAAAGCGTTATCTGCAGCATCGAACTAGCGTTATATAACTTACGCGTTACGAAAAAGCATCTGAAGCTGCAACAATATACTCCAAAATACGACACAGGCGCCGACTCGCCTTAATGGCTACCGAGTACCGACTAAGCCACTGTGTCGTAGAGGGTCCCAACGTGTTGGCATCGAAGTACTGCGACTTCTTTGCGAATACGTCGGGATCGTTAAAAAAAATTGGAGTATAGGTGCATTACGAAAACGCATCTGAAGCTGCAACAATCTACTGCAAAAGCGTTATCTGCAGCATCGAACTGGCGTTATATAACTTACGCGTTACGAAAAAGCATCTGAAGCTGCAACAATATACTCCAAAATACGACACAGGCGCCGACTCGCCTTAATGGCTACCGAGTAGCAACTAAGCCACTGTGTCGTAGACGGTCCCAACGTGTTGGCATCGAAGTACTGCGACTTCTTTGCCAATACGTCGGGATCGTTAAAAAAGATTGGAGTATAGGTGCATTACGAAAACGCATCTGAAGCTGCAACAATCTACTGCAAAATACGACACAGGCGCCGACTCGCCTTAATGGCTACCGAGTACCGACTAAGCCACTGTGTCGTAGACGGTCCCAACGTGTTGGCATCGAAGTACTACGACTTCTTTGCCAATACGTCGGGATCGTTAAAAAAATTGGAGTATAGGTGCATTACGGAAAAGCATCTGAAGCTGCAACAATCTACTCGAAAAGCGTTATCTGCAGCATCCAACTAGCGTTATATAGCTTACGCGTTACGAAAAAGCATCTGAAGCTGCAACAATCTACTCGAAAAGCGTTATCTGCAGAATCCAACTAGCGTTACATAACTTACGCGTTACGAAAAAGCATCTGAAGCTGCAACAATCTTCTCGAAAAGCGTTATCTGCAGAATCCAACTAGCGTTACATAACTTACGCGTTACGAAAAAGCATCTGAAGCTGCAACAATATACTCCAAAATACGACACAGGCGCCGACTCGCCTTAATGGCTACCGAGTACCGACTAAGCCACTGTGTCGTAGACGGTCCCAACGTGTTGGCATCGAAGTACTGCGACTTCTTTGCCAATACGTCGGGGTCGTTAAAAAAAAATTGGAGTATACGTGCATTACGAAAAAGCATCTGAAGCTGCAACAATCTACTCGAAAAGCGTTATCTGCAGCATCCAACTAGCGTTATATAGCTTACGCGTTACGAAAAAGCATCTGAAGCTGCAACAAGAATGAAATGACTTTGGTGGAAGATTTCGTGGGCGATTTCGTGGGAGGCTGTAGCAGAACGAACATCTTGCCATGAAGGAACATCTGCGAAAATTGCTATACAGAAAGATTAGAGGAACAGAAGAAACCATCAGGCAAGAATAAGAATTAAATGTTCCTTGTTCTGTTCCATGAAAGGCTCAGTTCAGTCGCCAGAAATGCTGTAGGGAACTGTCAACTCCAGTTTGGTGGAAGATTTCATGGGCAATTTCGTGGGAGGCTGTTGCAGAAGGAACATCTTGCCGTGAAGGAACATCTGCGAAAATTACTATACAGAAAGATTAGAGGAACAGAAGAAACCATCAAGCAAGAATAAGAATGTTCTGTTCCATTTTAAGGCTCAGTTCAGTCGCCAGGAATGCTGTTCGGAACTGTCAACGGAAATGCAAGCCAGACTTTAAAAAGCCACTCCTCCTCATCGTCTTTGGTGATCTTGAGTCTGAGTCTTAGTGCCGCCATTTTACGCGGGTGTTGGTGATAAGGCTGCAACACGTCGTATGTCCATTCTTGGAAATATAGGACGTTATGAACGCTGTAGCTCCGAAGCTATTTCATTTTAATGCATAAAATAAATAATAATATAATATAATAAATAAATAATGCATTTAATAAACATAAAATGATGAAACTATAAAGAGAGGGCGTATCGTGTTTGCATAATAAGTGCGCTTACAGCGCGAAGAAGACACGAAAAAGAAGACGAAAAGGCTTTCCTGCAGTTAAATTGGCATAGACGCAGGCAAGATGGCGGACGACATACATGAAGAACGAAACCTGAACGTGGGTTCTTCATAGGTTTCTTTCAGTGTTTTCTTACAGGTTTCTTTCAGTGTGAAAAATCGTTTTGAAACCACTCAATTGTAGAAAGTGGCGCAAGAAAAACCGCTGGAAATTTCCAACCCAATCCGGGCGCCTGTTGTGCCGTCTTTGTGTTTGCCCCCTCAGACGTTTTAAGACAAATGTCGGCCCCGGATGCAGAGTTCGCCTGAGCAACGTGGTGGCAGGCAGATCGCTCGGTAATAACACGGGACGAACAGGGTCGCAGCCACGGTCTTCAGGGAATTAATATGGTCCCTGAAAGAAACGCGACCTTCGGTCCTGCTTTTCTTTAGGAGGCAGCGAACAAGTGCCCATTCGTGGACCCCAGTCCTTCCCTTCCCAGTTGTCTCGATATCGGTCTATCTACCAACTTCATGATGACGTTTATCGGGTAGAGGTCTATAGAGGGTTGGGGTGGGGACATTTAACATTGTTGCTCGACGAATGGGCGGTTATTTCCCAGCAGGCGTCGCGCCGTGTGTTTTCACCGTAGAGTGGCCCAATACAAGCTCCGTCTGCACTGGGAACTAGCATATTCTGGCACCCTATTTCACCGTGAATTATAAACTGTTGAGAGTTTTCTGTCGCACGTAAAATTTGCAGTGTGGGCGCTTCTTTCGGAATAAGCTTTCAAATACGTTGACAATATTAACAGCCTGCATGCTCCAGAGTACAGTCTCTCCAGAGTCGAGAGTCTCCAGAGCGCAGCCGTTTTATTTGTGGCGGCCCGTGGATGACGATGAAGACGTGTCTCTGCTGCCGCGTGCCACTGCCCCTGGCAGCCAGTTCTACCGGCACCCTCCTAGCGTGATGCCACGCACGTCTACCCGCTGGGACATTCCATCATCGCGGGTCAGGACTCATGTAGAGGAACACCACCTCATCTGCATACTAAACGCTCTGCATATAACTTCTTTTCCGGAGCGTGGCGCTCTTGGTGCACTCTCACGCTCCAGCTTGCAGGTCGGAGTGCGTAAGTGCTGCTCTGGATCCGTGACGTACGGGGGAAGGGGACGTCCGAATACCAATGAGACGCCTCGGAAACTTCGCTGGGGAGTGTATCGAGCTCGTGGCCCTGAAAGACCACTTAGTAGAGGCACCGGAGTACGAGGGAGAGAGTACACCGAGCGCGTTGGATAGAGCTGCTAATTAACGTTCCCATCGGTATTCTACATATTCTTCTTCCTGGAGCGCGGCCTATGATAACATATGATACGCGGGGTCACGCACCGGTTGGTTACTATGGCAATCCACTGGCGCACGCATTACAACGCAATAGACCTCTACCCGAGAAACGTCATGGTGACGTAGCCGTGACGTTGGTAGACATCCCGGAACAAGGCGCGCTTCAGTTACCTGCCGCAGACGACTTGTTCTAGTTTCCATATCGTGTCACCTTTGTGTGCGTGGTAACGCGGCATACTACTCTTCTGCCTACGATGAAGACAAATAGAAATAAAGCGGTAGTGCTCAAACTGTCTGCCGTAAATCCGTGTGTAATGAGGTTAAGACGATCTACATCGCGGACAAATTGTGTGTACTTTGCGTTGGAAAGAGTTGAGTTTGTTCAGTTTTATGTGGCATTTTCATACATGAGTAACACGCCTCGCTACGCCGATGCCGACTGTCTGCTGTGTATGCAAAGTGCCCTTCCGAAAAACTGGTGATAGGCGGTATTTTAGAATACCGGCTGACAGGGTGTGGGAATGGACGACGATCATACGAAAGTTGTTTGGTAAACCAATCGACTGGATTCCTGCCGTCGATTCCCGGGTTTGCAGTGGCCACTTCGTTTCAGGTCCGTATATTTGTGAATTAACTTTGTGACTCATATAGTTTATGGTTTTCGCACTTTTTGCGCTATGTTCGGGTCAGAAGTCAAATAAGACAGCTGATGTTGACTGGGTTCCGACGGTGTTCGCCAAGAAACGGACGCATGTTGGGATGGTCCTGACAGAAACAGCAGTGAAGCAAACAAAAATGAAACGGTTGAGCTCTGTAATGGTATGACGAAGTTAAGTGAGGCTAATAATTAAAAAAAATGCGGCTGATTAGACGACTCCAAAGAAATCTGTCTGTTTTTTTTTCAGCTACCGCACTAACATCTCAAGCATCCTTGACAAAGGAAACAGCAGCTGTGGCAGAATCCCAAGACAACAATGAATCTGGTAAGTGTAAAAATGATGAATCCTTCACAGGGAAAGTGAGTACATCCATCACCTCTTAGAAGTAAAATTTAATGCAGAGTACATATCACCATCCCTTCTTCATGCATGTGAACAGTGATGCTACTTGTGCAAAAATATTTTTTACTGCTGATTCACATCCTTCCTTGCAGTTGTACGGCACGTCTCCGACGAAGCTCAACGTTTCACAGATATTTCTAGCAGCAGTGCGTATGAGCTTACACTAGAGTAGTCATTATTATGCTTTGTTCAACAGATCTGACATCAACTGAGCGTTCCATTCAATGTACAAACTATGACAAGTTAAATGCAGTGCAGTACATGAATACGTTATACCGAATTTTCAGATCTAGAGGATCAAGCTGAAAGTGAGGAATGGCCCATGAAACTTCAACAGAGGTGTCTGAAAACTCCCCCGAAGCTACCATACTAGGTAAGTGTGCTGTGTGTGTGAAAAGGGAGGCAAAGAGAAAAAAGCGAGATTCTAATATGCACTCATTACTTGAAGACATAACATTTCTCTTTTTTCTCGACAGAACACCAAGGAGACACATCGTTTTCCTCCACCTCAAGCCAGCAAAAATATCTTGCAAATTGCCGGGAAACAGATGCTCAGAAGGAGGAAAATGACTGACTTCGAATGGAGTACCAGTTCCTTCTTACAGACAGAGAAAATATGCGGCATAAGGCTGAAAATGCTCGCTGGTGCTACAGAACTATATATGACTGTAACGTGGGAGGTGTGTCATACTGTACCGGTATTCCGAATAGTGAAGCATTCCAGTGGGTTGTGGGCCTTTACGAGAAGGCAGGTGGCCCGTGCACGGGCACCCTGAAAAGTGAGGATGAGGTTCTGTTTGTTTTAATAAGGCTACGACTGGATTTGGACGTATGCTTTCTTACACGACTGTTTGGAATCTCTGTGAATTTATCTTCATTGCTGTTTGAACAGGGCCTAAAACAAGAGTTGCAGTCATTCATTGTGTGGCCAGATGAAGAGGCATTTTTTGTTCATCAACCAAAAACATTCAAGAAACAGTACAAAAATGTCCGTGTCATTGTTGACTGTACAGAGATAAAGTGTGAAAGAGCAAGTTGTACAACCACACAGAGCACAACATGGTCAAATTATAAAAACACTAACACAGTTAAGTTTCTTGTAGGTGTCACACCAAATGGTTTAATATATTTTGTGTCACAGACCTGGGGCGGGAAGATCAGCGACAAAGAAAGAAAACATTTTTGCAGAGCTCGATTATGAATCACCTTGAGCATGGCGATGTTGTGATGGCAGATCGTGGATTCAACATTGCAAAGAAGTTGGCATCACATGGAATTCAAGTGTTGATGCCATCATTCACAAAAGCAAAGCAGCAGCTCACAAAACAAGAGGTGACAACCTCTAGGGAAATATCCAAACGAAGAATTCGAGTCGAACAATTCATTGGTAGGATGAAAAGGTTCAAACTTTTGAGACATACCATTCCTTACCACATGAAAGACTATATTGATGATATTGTAGTAGTAGTTGCTGCTCTCACTAATTTGTTGCCAGAGTTTTAGTTGTGTTGCGCATTGTAAATACCGTACTATTTTGTTTACAGTTTTTCTGAAGTGTTCATTGTTCTACATGACACACTGTAGGATATCCTAACATGCTGCATATATGTCTCATGTGCACACATCTTATGTCTACTATTCATCCTATGTACATACAGGATGTTATTAAAACTAAAAGATTAAAATACGCTCATACAGACTTTTGCCAGATTGAGGCAGTTTCCATTCATAACACATATTGATTAAGCTAATTTGCATAATTAAACTTGACACACATATACAAATTCAACAGGCATGCTTCGGCCAGCGAGTGTTTTTCGACTCTCAAATTTTTGAGGAATCTTGTGAAAAGTGCAGGATTTTGATTTGAAAAGTGTGTTACGGTCATGCGAAAAATGCTACTTTTGCTTTGCAACGTTTTTTAGTTTAGTTATGCAACTTAGCTTATGTAATATGTGACACGAATGCACACGGCCTCAATTTGTGGCAAAAGTTTGTATAAGCGTACAAATAGCCTTATAATGTTCTGAAACTGGCGATGAAACTCCCCATTCACATCATTAAAAAAGTTGTTGTTAGGAATTTGTTATCATTCTCTCGTGGAACATCCTGTATGACGTACCTTTGACCTTTTTCCATATTGTGTCATCGATTGTTTGTCACTTGTGCTGTATTATACATCCTCTATGTATAGATAAATTACTATAAAGAGTGTTCAAAACATTAAATATCTATTTTAATTTCATGACACGAAAATGAATATTCGACAAAATTTTCTATAAAGAAGCATATTATTATGAATATTCTATGTGACAACTTTAAAGCATTCACAAAACATACATTACAAAACGCAACTGATGATGGGTTTTTACAGATAATGAAAACCATACCATATAATACAATGAAAATGCTACTGGAAGGTCATATATTATAGTGCAAGCTATATACACACCACACACACACACACACACACAAAAGGAAGCCAATGAGCTGCTAAAAAGAACAAGCTGTACACCAGAAACATTGTGTGCATAGAAGGAACTAAGGAGTGCCTGGCTATCAAAATAAGGAAGGTATTTCCACATTGCTAAGCACTGCAAGCAATATCACTCCACGAGAAGGGGAAACATGTGGACCTTGTGAAAAGAATGTAGGGCAGGTTCATGATCACAGACAAAAAAAAAAACAATACGGCAAATGACAAGACCTTTTGTGGTCCAACACACAAAGTCACAGTACGGAAGTTCAGAACAAGCAAGCTGCATCTGTACTTGATAATAATATGCATGATCTGTCTTAAGTTGCATATTTGTATCTAGGTAGAACCGTCTATCTGCAATGTCCTGAATGGCAACATCCCTGTGCATGTATGGGCACTTTATCTCGAGTATGCCTTCTCCACAACAGTCACATCTTACTTTGCCGTCAGGACTTGGAGCAAGGTGTCCCATAGTAGGATGGACAAAAGTCCAACACATACACATTCAAAGTTTTTATGATAGATCCGCATGTGTTCACTGTACTCTCTACGAGCTCTGTCCTCGTGTTCTAGCCCATGGCGAACTGCAGCCGGGTTCCGGTTTCTTCGTTCTAAAGTGCACCAGTGGTGACTCAGTCAATGCCTGAGCCAAGTTGGCAGCTGCTGGCGATTTACACTTGACAATCTTAGCGAAAACTGACGCTGTCACACGTCCACATCTCTGCTCGTACCATGCAAGGCACAACCTTTGATCTCTTGTTGCTGACTCAATTTGTCCTCTTTGAAAATTTGGGAGGCAACACAGTTCCTCAAAGCATTCCCTGGGCCACTCTCGCCCCTCTTCATTAAGCTTCTTGTGCTCCGTTGCTAATGTAACAGGCAGCGGATCTGGCAGATCAGCTGCAGCGCCACAGTCGTCTGCATTATCAGTTTCTTCAGTGGGCTCTGCAAATTGTGCAAAGGCTGTAAAAATCTCAGCTCTTGGTAGCACTGCCTTTAATGGTGTCAAGTCTTCAGGAAGTTTGCAACAGGGTGTGTTTGAGTCACTGCGCTTCCTCTGATGGGGCTGCGATCTTTTTTCCGTGCTTGTGCTTCACAAAACGTACTTTCTTCATTGGGGTTGCTCAGTGGGGTTGTGCAGTGTTCAGCCACACAAGGTTCCTACATGGTAGCAAGCGGATACACACGGGTGAGAAGCCACACAGGTGTAATCTTTGTCCTGCAGAGTTCAGTCGAAGTGGGGACTGCTTCTTCACAAGCGGACACACACTGGTGAGAGGCCATTCAAGTGCGATGTTTGCCCTGCAGAGTTCAGCCAGAGCAGGTCCCTACAGGATCACTAGTGGACAGACACGGGTGAGAAGCCATACAAGTGCGATGTCTGTCCTGCAGAGTGGTGACCCGGTCACCGTTAAAGACGTGACACGTCCCGACGAGCCCCATCTGCATGCATAATCCCATATGTAAACATCAGTCAAACAAAAATACATGTCTTTCCAGCTTTAAGATAAAAATATGCTGTGTTGTGTGATGGGTCAGCTCGTAGAGGTCAGGAAGCTATATACGAGAGTCCCAAAATTGGGACTTTTCACTTTTCACAAAAGTAAAATTAACTTACAGGTGAGAAATTTTTCAACGTAATCTCCCAGCTCATACCACACTCAACTCCTACTAAGACAAATCATACCAGGACAACTCGTACCAGGACAAGTCATAAGACAACTCATACTACACTTACCTTTCTTCTTTTTTTTTTTGCAAGAGCAAATATTTTTGGGATTAGCTTCCTAAACTCAAAACTCATGCCACGCCGGGAAACGCCATATCAGGAAAAAAATATATCACCAGGACTTCACAGATACTGAAGAAAATACAAGAATTCCACGAATGGCATTTACCGAAGCGCACTGAAGGATATTTACACCGCACTACAGTGGTTAGTGAAGATCGCAAATTTTGAAATTAAATCGAAACTTCTCCACATTTGCGTTGTCACGCGAAACGTTTATGGAATATTTTTGCGTTTTTTTAATAGTTTTTTGTGTATCCCTCGACAACCATAATTGTGGCCAGGCTGAGAAGCCGTTCCTGGAGCATCGGGCCAGGCTGTTGTTCAGTTCTTCCCACCGTTTTACCGAGAGTTTCTACTAAAGGGTCTGCCTGACCATCATGAGGAATGGGTGCTTGCTTGTCACCTGGCACCCCAACGCATCGCGGAAACAGCGCACGGGGAAACGTGTAAGTGGACAAGTTGCGTGTAGCAATGTATATGGGCTGCAGTACATATTCAAAGGATTAGGGTTTTAGAGTTCCGTGCGACAATAGTAATGTCGGAGAGTCTCGGTTTGGCTTCTTTAGAAAAAAGTCCCAGTTTCTCATTACAATTGCAGTGTGCTTTAAAGTAGCACAGAAGTCATTTTTAACACCCTGTTTTCTTCCTATAAAACTGTTAAGTAGGCCAGTAAGATGCACCATGAGAAGTAATTCAACCCACAGAGTCATAATTTTCGCAGAAATTGAATTTAAAACACGTCGCAAAAAGCGACCGTGCGCAACGGTGGGGTCGGATTCACAAACGCGATCGTAAGTTACGCTAAGATGCGCTAAGACGTCGTAGCCTGCGACGCGCGAACGACAGCGTCCTAAGCGCGATTCACAAAGCTATCGTAGTGGAGAGGGTACCCGCTTTGACAAGGAAGAGGAAGTTGCTCACTTCCTGTCACGTGCACCTCGGAGAGAAACAGCCAAAGGGTGCGAGACTATGTTTTCGCTATGGTAACGATGACGAAAATTTGTATTCGCGCCAATAAGAGTCGTCCCATTAGAAGAAGGCGAAGTTGTTCGTCCCCAAACGTTTTGTTACTGCACGTGCTCTCGGTCTTTCGGTAGCCATAATGGATACCATGCAATCACAGGCGAAACGAGTTTGATGACACAGCAAATATATTCCCAGTATGTTCGTCTCGGGGAGGGGGTGGGTGACGGTGTTTTGTAAGCGGTGTGGTGCACCCAGTTTTGCAGCTTTTATGGCTGCTTTTGCTTTTCTTGCAGACAATTTGGAGGGGTGTTGGGGGTATCTTAGCGGGGTGTAGGGGATGCTTGAAACATCCCTGCGACCCGATTTTACGGAGCACAAAGTTGAAGCATTTGTTGAAGGTTACCAAGCAAAAAAGTGCCTCAATGTCCCTTCGGGGATGGTCTCGAAGGTACTGTGGCAAAGTGCAATGCGTTGGCGCATATTACGGAGTCTTTGTTTTCCGTCTCCAAATCCACCGCTGCCAAATAACGTCGCCATCTTTCTTCGTAAGACTGCTCGGGAGCTCTCGCAGGATTCCGCCGTAAGCTGCGAAGATTTTGCGACGCGCGCCGTTCGTGAATCTACACTTCGTCGTAACTTTCCCGTACGACGGAGTTACGACAGATTCCGTCGCACGAGCTCTTTGTGAATCTGACCCCAGTACCAGCCTGTGATCTGCCTGGAACCTCGCGCTGACGCTATAAGAAGAACGTTCGCTGATTACTGAGGAGCCTAGAGAAATGTCTGCTACTCGGCTGTTCCGAGTTCTGAAAAAGCCTTTCTCCTGGCTCGGTAATGATTGGGCCGTTCCTTCTATCCTCAATCCTCCGGGAGAACTGGGTAAACTGGCTTACCGCGGCAAAGGGACAAGGCGCTGACCGGCGAACCAGAACAAGTTCCCCTTATCACGTCATCGGTGACGTGGCATCATACCTCCTCATCATCGTTATAGCCTCGGAGCCATGTTTATGTGAGTTTTTTTTTTCTGGGACACAAACTGCACACATCAAAACCTTTCGCGCTATTCGGTATAATGACAAACACACTTTCAGCAGACGTCTTAATCTGCATTTTTTTTTTTTGATGGCCCTCTGTACTCCTTTAACTATTTTTGAGTGCGCGTCGGCAACTGTCACTTGCACTTGTGTGGCTTCGTCCCCGCATGTCTCTTCTTGTGACGCTGCAGGTTCCTGTTCCGGCCGAACTCCGCGGGGCTTGTCGCCAGTTTGAGTCAGTACGTGATCCTTCAACTCATGCACTGATGCAGGTGGGTGAACTCTGCAGGACAGAGATTGCACTTGTGTGGCTTCTCACTCGTGTTCGTGTTCTTGTGACGTTGCAGGTGTGTACTGTGTCTGAACTCTGCAAGACAGAGGACGCATTTGTACGGCCTCTCACCTGTATGAATCCGTATGTGGTCCTTCAGGTGGTGCAGCTGGGTGAACTCAGAGGGACAGAGGTCGCACTTGAATGGCCTCACGCCAATGTGTGTCTTCTTGTGACTCTGCAGGTGCGTGCTTCGGACGAACTCTGCAGGGCAAAGGTTGCACTTGTATGGCTTCTGGTCGGTGTGTATCTTCTTCTTGTGACGCTGCAAGGTGTGTGCTCTGGACGAACTGTGCAGGATAGATATCGCACTTGCATGGCTTCTCGCCCATGTGTGTTTTCTAGTGATGCTGCAGGTGCGTGCTCTGGATGAACGCTGCAGGACAGACATCTCACTTGAATGGCTTCTCACCAGTATGAGTCCGTACGTGATCCTTCAGGTGGTGCAGCCTGGTGAACTCTGAGGGACAGAGATCGCACTTGTGGGGCCTCACGCTTGTGTGCATCCTCTTGTGACGATGCATCTGCGTGCTGTGGCTGAATGCCGCAGAATAAAGATTACACTTGTATGGCTTCTAACCAGTGTGCTCTTGCGTACAATCCGTGGCACGGAAGAATGCAGCTGGACTGAGGATGCACTCGAGTCTCTCCTCCCCACATGGTCCCGTGTCGTGAGGGAATGCTGTTTAGATCCATTAAAATTGTGCACAACCTGATAATGTTTCTGGCTTGCAGACGACGCTGAATCACAAGTGTCTGTTGTCTAATCCTTAACGTTAGGCATGAGTGTGCTTGCTGTTGAGCCTGAAAGTTTTGAAATGAGACAGTGAATGTGCAAACGGGTTCACATTTCACTGGCATAGCTGCCACATTTGCTCACACATGCCACATACATGGTCAATTGTGAGTAATCGGGATGTAATTCACATGCGTGACGTGCGAGCAAGCTTACTTGAAACAAAAGTGATACCGCTTTTTACTGCGAGTTGAAGATGTGGGCCCCAGTGTGCAAACTACGAGGAAAAAGAAGGAACACCAACATTTTTGACCACCAGGGGGCCTGGTCACCACTATGCCACTCTCGAGTGGACCGTTCTGTGTGTTCCACAATATCTCCCGGTACTTCTGCATAAATGAATTTTCTTAATCAGAAAATGCCTAACAATTTCGGATACCTGATAGTGAAATATTTTGCGGTGTTGTGCTCATCCGATGATGTTTGCCTCAACAAAGTCTTCTCCTTTAGATATTTGGGGGTTACCTTTTCCAGTGATCACTCTTGGAACGACCGATAAATTCCATGACAGCAAAGCAAACTCTAAGCTGGGCGTTCTCATACGACATCCTTATTTAGCATCTCCTGAGGTTAAGCTCATAGCTTACACGTTCACCCCTCTCTAGAATACGCATCATTGATCTGGAACCCCATATCAAAACTACCTCATCAATCAAGTTAAAATTATTCAAAATGAAGCCGTAATTTCGCTGTTCGTGATTATTTGGTTTGCGTTAAGTACTCTCCCCTCTTTTGGCGCACTCAAATCGGGAATATGAGACACCCGGAGCGGCCACTAAACAGCGAAACGCAACTTTGGAGCGTTACACTGCGCGCTCTCTGTTGTCTGTTCGTGCAATGTGCAGACGGAGGACACGTGGCTAAGTTTGAACATATAGTAACGTTGGAAGATACGATTACGGTTGCGATACTTCTCTTTGTAACAGGATGGAAAAAGATAGGAATTTGTAACAGCAGTCATAGGAGCTGTTTACTGTGAGGACTGCTGTGGTGTGAAAATATCTGCATTAAGCGCCGCATTTCGCGCGAATAACCGCCGATATCCTGGTGGAAATTGTCCACTAACACAAAAACATGATAGCAGTTATAAAATATGTACTGAAATCAGAGCGTTGGAACGTCCGTATTTTGCTTCCGAGCCCACATTTCGAAGGTCGTCCTGCCGGCGCTCAACAGGAAGTACGCCACGGAAAATCTCAAGCCGGTCGCACCCGGTCGCTTGTCGTCTGCTTCAAAGCCTCCATTTCAAAACGGGTGCGCAGCTCGGAGTCTCGCACTCCCGGGTGCGCGAGTCGAGTCTGAAACACACGCGCTCCGGGGCTCCTACTTAACGCAACCAATGTGAGCGTGAAGACGGCACGGCCGCCGCGGCGAAAACTTTCCGTGAAACATAGGTGTCTAGAGCAATTTGTGTAACCGAGCGCCGCATATTAATAACGGATTACGATGCACATTGCATATTGACATCCAGGTATGTAGATTTCTAGGTCCAAATCGAGTGGCGGACCTAAACTAGACATGGATGCGAAACGCATACCTCACGCCCATTCTGAAACCCCTGAATGGTTCATTTTGAGAGGGAAACCCGTTGGCGTGAGGACTGAGGAAAAACACCCGGGTCATTCTCCGCGATCTTCCAAGTGTCTGTGTCGTATATGTTTCTGTGCAGTGATGGTGTTTAAAGTCTTTCATTATTCTGATCAGATGTCTGTGTATCCATTGTGTTTCTTACAGGGGGAAGGTCACAGTGTAGGACAGGTTTGTGGCGCTGCAAGACTGAGGTTTTGCTTCAGCCGGCTTCAAGCATTAGGCCAATTGAAGCAAACCTCGGTTTGAGAGTCGCGCAAACTTCGTCCCATTTGTGGCTCACCATCTCCCATGACCAAAAACCCACCTCGCACTCTGTATATCTCGCTGCATCATAAACAAACGTGCAGAAACCAACAATGAAGAAGATGTCATCTACAGGACTTGACTCCCTTCTTCGTATAAATATCTCTGTAACAAACACGAATGCAGGGCCTCTCTGCCCCACAAGACAGCATACAGTCGATCAGTACTGCACGGGCCACGTTCTTAGACCTGGTCCGAACCCGGCTTTCCCTTGAATTCTCGGCCTGGGGGTGGCCAGACTACTTCATACCTGGCCTTGACGTAAAAAGCGCCTTATGTTGTGTCGTTCGTGTCTGTCTCTTTCAGTGCTTTTATCGTCAAGGAAGTGTACAAACAAGCCGAAATGGATATGTTTTACTGACTCCATAACTGGCACAGCACAGGCGGCCGCAATAATTCCTAGGTCTCCCGGCCCAGCGTAGCAGTCCGTAGAAGTTGGCAGCCGTTGCTAGCTGACAGTGGGGGGTAATACATGCCTCACTTAGGCCTGACAACGTAGGGACCGTAAGTCCAGAATGTCAAAGCCCAGCCCAGGACCCCCAAAAGAAGGGTTTACCCGGGCCAGGCTTGGGCTCCTGGGTAAGCCCGAGTCCGTGCGGTACTCTTTCTGTGTGTCACGACGCGATCCAACACTGTCACGTTACTCCACGTAATCGTCAGACGGTGACAGTTAACCAGCCACGGTAATGACGATGACAACGACAACAACACACAAACAAAAAAAAAGAAAAAAGAAAGAAAAGCATGCACACACACACACACACAAATTATACTTACATGGTTTCAGTAAACATTAAAAGGCTTTTGCTAAGGATTTAATAGCAATTCAAAAACAAGTTTACTACCCACAAGGACCTGGTATAGCTATCGCCATACCACTAACACGCCACATATGGATAGTACGTACACCACTGTTCATGCCTTTTTTTATTCTCTCTGCATTACCACGTGCCTCTTCCGTGTCCAGAACCGAGTTGAGACCTGTAAGGTGCGAGGAGGGGGGGGGGATGATGCCTCCTCATTTATGCAACGTTACTTAAAAATGAACTGATGCAAAAATGACGTATGCCGTAATACTGAAGTTCCCTCTACAAGGAGCTGCTGCTCAGCATAGTCATCGTGACTTCCAGTGCACATTACGCCATCGTCGAAGCGTCAGATCTCAGCTGGGCAAGAAATCTGGAGGACCTTGGAGCAGATATAACCTGATGCATATTCTGAAACTGCCAACCACTCAAGGCCATCTTTTGTCGGATCAAAGGAGTAGAGAAGTGTGAGGGTGCGAAATCTGGGTTGTATGGTGGATGAGGCACGACGGAACACCACATCCTGACAATCGCCTGTGCATCGTAAGTGTGTGGCCGCGCATGTTCATGTTAATCTGTGTTGAATGGGTGTTGTGCAAGAATCTATAATAATAATAATAATAATAGCGTATTTATCATCTTTGTGAATGGGAGGAGGGACAAATAAGGGAAGAAGTGCCACACAGGCATACCACCCACACCACAAGAACTACCACAAAGACATAATTACACCCTTTTGTCCTGGCCAATCTCCCTTAGTGGCTTTTGACAGAAAGCCGCTATTGGAAGAAGAAGAAGAAGGAATCTATATAAGGATGATAGATAGCGTTTAATGGACACCTATAATTACACGATGAAGAACATAAATAAACTTGATCAGCTCATGAGCGGGGATGCTGATGACATTCGACGTGGTACACGGGTGATATAATACTTAACGGATGTTTCCATGTTGTCTTTTCTTCCACATGACCTCTTTCAATTCTAGAGTTTGCATAGCTTGTGTGAGTAGGTTTCGATAGTGATTGTGTATCTAAGGTCTGTTCAGAAAACTAACGATAATAACGTGCCGTGTGTCCCTGTCGTCACACTGTCGTCAGTTATCATCTGTCGTTAATGTTGATGGACGGTCACTCCTTGGCTTACCCAGGAGTCCGATTGAAATCCCTTCACAAAGCGGGTACACATTGCTAACGTCTACTACGGTGTCGCTATAAATGTTCTTCAACGGACCATGGATTTCCTGGAGTGCACAACCCTCCTATGCCAAAGATTCGATGGAGACTCTTTATTCCAGTGTCTGATCCATGCAGGGGTGTCGGAAGGTAGGGGCAGGGTGGGCGTTCGCCCCCTCTAGGGATTTCGACCCGGGGGCCTTATCTCCCCTGAACTTTTGCTCTGAGAGCCTTGCCACCCCATCTGTACATGTCGTCCGAAACAGATTCTCTTTCAGCTTTGTTGCCGTACAGATTGAAAAGGAACAGGCGCATAGGCATACTATGTACCGAACTACCCCATGTGATACGGCATGTGCGGACCTGCTGTGCGTCGAGCAGCAACACGCCATTCAGTAGCCTTGCTTACACGACAGAGGAAAACAGGTTCCGCTCCAGCAAAGGACGTCGACTCGTTTTTGGTCAACACAGGGAAATATTCGTGGCTAGAAAAGGGAACTCTTATCCTCAGGGTTGGCTACCAGAAACAGAGACGAGGAACGGTAATTAGCGAAATTCAACAGGAAACAAAAATGGAAACTGAAACGAAATTGTTTTAGTTTCCACTATCAGAAACCGAAACGGAAACGAAATTCAAAAGTGGTAACGTTAATGGAAACCAAATTTGCAGGACGTTTCGCTCAGTGTTTTCGCGTCAATATAAAAATTATATATATCCACACTATTCTTCCAGTCATCATTCATTAATTCGTTTAATTCTGGGGACTTTCTTTCGTGTTGAGCCCACTGTGCAGCAAGATTTACGCAAAAGTTTTGGATGACGTGTTATTTTTGCGCACGAGCGGAGACTTTTGAAACTTAAAGGCACGTATTTCCGCAACCTACAGGGGCATCCACTTGCGGTGTATAAGACTCAAGACGAACTTTGCATTAAGGTCTTTAGTGTTTGTGTTTGGCGTGGCTGTCCTTTGCATCCATTATGTAACTAGAATATGTGACATAAAAAGTCAAAACCAGGCAGTATATACGAGTTCGGGATGAGAAGCAGAAACCAGTACCGAAATTACCTCGGGAACGAAAGTAGCATTCTTAAAAGGAAACCGAAACAGAAACTACTACCGAAAATCGTCCAGAAATGGAAACAGAAACGAAATGAAAAGCCAAGTTTTTCAGTGACCGGATGCGGAACTGGAAACAATAATATTTTCGGTAACCAGTACTTATCCTGCAGCGAGGAGTCTCTATGCAGTTCAGTGCTGCACTTGATGACTCGTGTTGAATATCTGCAGTCTTTGCCACAGCCATGGCCGAGACACCTGGCAGAGCTAGAGTCACAAAATAAGCTTCGCTCCAGAGTATCGACACTGAGGTCCAAAGGAGAGCAGCAGTGACATCTTGTTTCCGCACGAGACAGATACCATCGCCAGCTGGGGATCAAAGACAGCTAACATAATGCTCGCTGTGGGATAGAGAATCGTGTTGGATTGTTGCGCGACAATCCATGTACTGTCCACTAGAACTTCCTGAGGATGTCAAGGTGAACTCGACTTAAGGCCGACTCGCCTTAATGGCTACCGAGTACCGACTAAGCCACTGTATCGTAGACGGTCCCAACGTATTGGCATCGAAGTACTTGCGACTTCTTTGCCAACACGTCGGGATCGTTAAAAAAAGGAGTATTGGAGCATTACGAAAAAGCATCTGAAACTGCAACAATCTACTCCAAAAGCGTTAACTGCAGCATCCAACTAGCGTTATATAGCTTACGCGTTACGAAAACGCATCTGAAGCTGCAACAATCTACTCCAAAAGCGTTACCTGCAGCATCCAACTAGCGTTATATAGCTCACGCGTTACGAAAAAGCATCTGAAGCTGCAACAATATACTCCAAAAGCGTTACCTGCAGCATCCAACTAGCGTTATATAGCTTACGCGTTACGAAAACGCATCTGAAGCTGCAACAATCTACTCCAAAAGCGTTACCTGCAGCATCCAACTAGCGTTATATAGCTTACGCGTTACGAAAACGCATCTGAAGCTGCAACAATCTACTCCAAAAGCGTTACCTGCAGCATCCAACTAGCGTTATATAGCTCACGCGTTACGAAAAAGCATCTGAAGCTGCAACAATATACTCCAAAATACGACACATGCGCCGTCTCGCCTTAATGGCTACCGAGTACCGACTAAACCACTGTGTCGTAGACGGTCCCAACGTGTTGGCATCGAAGTACTGCGACTTCTTTGCCAACACGTCGGGATCGTTAAAAAAAGGAGTATTGGAGCATTACGAAAAAGCATCTGAAACTGCAACAATCTACTCCAAAAGCGTTAACTGCAGCATCCAACTAGCGTTATATAGCTTACGCGTTACGAAAACGCATCTGAAGCTGCAACAATCTACTCCAAAAGCGTTAACTGCAGGATCCAACTAGCGTTATATAGCTTACGCGTTACGAAAACGCATCTGAAGCTGCAACAATCTACTCCAAAAGCGTTACCTGCAGCATCCAACTAGCGTTATATAGCTCACGCGTTACGAAAAAGCATCTGAAGCTGCAACAATATACTCCAAAATACGACACAGGCGCCGACTCGCCTTAATGGCTACCGAGTACCGACTAAGCCACTGTGTCGTAGACGGTCCCAACGTGTCGGCATCGAAGTACTTGCGACTTCTTTGCCAACACGTCGGGATCGTTAAAAAAATGGAGTATTGGAGCATTACTAAAAAGCATCTGAAACTGCAACAATCTACTCCAAAAGCGTTAACTGCAGCATCCAACTAGCGTTATATACCTCACGCGTTACGAAAAAGCATCTGAAGCTGCAACAATATACTCCAAAATACGACACAGGCGCCGACTCGCCTTAATGGCTACCGAGTACCGACTAAGCCACTGTGTCGTAGACGGTCCCAACGTGTCGGCATCGAAGTACTTGCGACTTCTTTGCCAACACGTCGGGATCGTTAAAAAAATGGAGTATTGGAGCATTACGAAAAAGCATCTGAAGCTGCAACAATCTACTGCAAAAGCGTTATTTGCAGCATCCAACTAGCGTTATATACCTCACGCGTTACGAAAAAGCATCTGAAGCTGCAGCAATATACTCCAAAATACAACACAGGCGCCGACTCGCCTTAATGGCTACCGAGTACCGACTAAGCCACTGTGTCGTAGACGGTCCCAACGTGTCGGCATCGAAGTACTTGCGACTTCTTTGCCAACACGTCGGGATCGTTAAAAAAATGGAGTATTGGAGCATTACGAAAAAGCATCTGAAACTGCAACAATCTACTCCAAAAGCGTTAACTGCAGCATCCAACTAGCGTTATATAGCTTACGCGTTACGAAAACGCATCTGAAGCTGCAACAATATACTCCAAAATACGACACAGGCGCCGACTCGCCTTAATGGCTACCGAGTACCGACTAAGCCACTGTGTCGTAGACGGTCCCAACGTGTCGGCATCGAAGTACTTGCGACTTCTTTGCCAACACGTCGGGATCGTTAAAAAAATGGAGTATTGGAGCATTACGAAAACGCATCTGAAGCTGCAACAATCTACTGCAAAAGCGTTATTTGCAGCATCCAACTAGCGTTATATAGCTCACGCGTTACGAAAAAGCATCTGAAGCTGCAACAATCTACTCCAAAAGCGTTACCTGCAGCATCCAACTAGCGTTATATTGCTTACGCGTTACGAAAAAGCATCTGAAGCTGCAACAATATACTCCAAAATACGACACAGGTGCCGACTCGCCTTAATGGCTACCGAGTACCGACTAAGCCACTCTGTCGTAGACAGTCCCAACGTGTTGGCATCGAAGTACTGCGACTTCTTTGCCAATACGTCGGGATCGTTAAAAAAAATTGGAGTATGGGAGCATGGGATCGTTAAAAAAATTGGAGTATAGGTGCATTACGAAAAAGCATCTGAAGCTGCAACAATATACTCCAAAAGCGTTATCTCCAGCATCCAACCAGCGTTATATAGCTTACGCGTTACGAAAAAGCATCTGAAGCTGCAACAATATACTCCAAAATAGAACACAGGCGCCGACTCGCCTTAATGGCTACCGAGTACCGACTAAGCCACTGTGTCGTAGACGGTCCCAACGTGTTGGCATCGAAGTACTGCGACTTATTTGCCAATACGTCGGGATCGTTAAAAAATCGAGTATAGGTGCATTACGAAAAAGCATCTGAAGCTGCAACAATCTACTCGAACAGCGTTATCTGCAGCATCCAACTAGCGTTATATAGCTTACGCGTTGCGAAAAAGCATCTGAAGCTGCAACAATATACTCCAAAATACGACACAGGCGCCGACTCGCCTTAATGGCTACCGAGTACCGACTAAGCCACTGTGTCGTAGACGGTCCCAACGTGTTGGCATCGAAGTACTACGACTTCTTTGCCAAAACGTCGGGATCGTTAAAAAAATTGGATTATAGGTGCATTACGAAAAAGCATCTGAAGCTGCAACAATCTACTCGAAAAGCGTTATCTGCAGCATCCAACTAGCGTTATATAGCTTACGCGTTACGAAAAAGCATCTGAAGCTGCAACAATATACTCCAAAATACGACACAGGCGCCGACTCGCCTTAATGGCTGCCGAGTACCGACTAAGCCACTGTGTCATAGACGGTCCCAACGTGTTGGCATCGAAGTACTGCGACTTATTTGCCAATACGTCGGGATCGTTAAAAAATCGAGTATAGGTGCATTACGAAAAAGCATCTGAAGCTGCAACAATCTACTCGAAAAGCGTTATCTGCAGCATCCAACTAGCGTTATATAGCTTAAGCGTTACGAAAAAGCATCTGAAGCTGCAACAAAATAGTCCAAAATACGACACAGGCGCCGACTCGCCTTAATGGCTGCCGAGTACCGACTAAGCCACTGTGTCATAGACGGTCCCAACGTGTTGGCATCGAAGTACTGCGACTTCTTTGCCAAGACGTCGGGATCGTTAAAAAAAAGGAGTATTGGAGCATTACAAAAAAGCATCTGAAACTGCAACAATCTACTCCGAAAGCGTTACCTGCAGCATCCAACTAGCGTTATATAGCTTACGCGTTACGAAAACGCATCTGAAGCTGCAACAATATACTCCAAAATACGACACAGGCGCCGTCTCGCCTTAATGGCTACCGAGTACCGACTAAGCCACTGTGTCGTAGACGGTCCCAACGTGTTGGCATCGAAGTACTGCGACTTCTTTGCCAACACGTCGGGATCGTTAAAAAAAAGGAGTATTGGAGCATTACGAAAAAGCATCTGAAACTGCAACAATCTACTCCAAAAGCGTTAACTGCAGCATCCAACTAGCGTTATATAGCTTACGCGTTACGAAAAAGCATCTGAAGCTGCAACAATCTACTCCAAAAGCGTTACCTGCAGCATCCAACTAGCGTTATATAGCTTACGCGTTACGAAAAAGCATCTGAAGCTGCAACAATATACTCCAAAATACGACACAGGTGCCGACTCGCCTTAATGGCTACTGAGTACCGACTAAGCCACTCTGTCGTAGACGGTCCCAACGTGTTGGCATGGAAGTACTGCGACTTCTTTGCCAATACGTCGGGATCGTTAAAAAAAATTGGAGTATGGGAGCATTACGAAAAAGCATCTGAAGCTGCAACAATATACTCCAAAAGCGTTATCTCCAGCATCCAACCAGCGTTATATAGCTTACGCTTTACGAAAAAGCATCTGAAGCTGCAACAATATACTGCAAAATACGACACAGGCGCCGACTCGCCTTAATGGCTACCGAGTACCGACTAAGCCACTGTGTCGTAGACGGTCCCAACGTGTTGGCATCGAAGTACTGCGACTTCTTTGCCAATACGTCGGGATCGTAAAAAAAATTGGAGTATTGGAGGATTACGAAAAAGCATCTGAAGCTGCAAGAATCTACTCGAAAAGCGTTATCTGCAGAATCCAACTAGCGTAATATAACTTACGCGTTACGAAAAAGCATCTGAAGCTGCAACAATATACTGCAAAATACGACACAGGCGCCGACTCGCCTTAATGGCTACCGAGTACCGACTAAGCCACTGTGTCGTAGACGGTCCCAACGTGTTGGCATCGTAGTACTGCGACTTCTTTGCCAATACGTCGGGATCGTTAAAAAAATTGGAGTATATGTAGCATCTGAAGCTGCAACAATATACTGCAAAATACGACACAGGCGCCGACTCGCCTTAATGGCTACCGATACCGACTAAGCCACTGTGTGGTAGACGGTCCCAACGTGTTGGCATCGAAGTAGTGCGACTTCTTTGCCAATACGTCGGGATCGTTAAAAAAATTGGAGTATACGTGCATTACGAAAAAGCATCTGAAGCTGCAACAATCTACTCGAAAAGCGTTATCTGCAGCATCCAACTAGCGTTATATAGCTTACGCGTTACGAAAAAGCATCTGAAGTTGCAACAATCTACTCGAAAAGCGTTATCTGCAGAGTCCAACTAGCGATATATCACTTACGTATTACGAAAAAGCATCTGAAGCTGCAACAATATACTCCAATATACGACACAGGCGCCGACTCGCCTTAATGGCTACCGAGTACCGACTAAGCCACTGTGTCGTAGACGGTCCCAACGTGTTGGCATCGAAGTACTACGACTTCTTTGCAAAATACGTCGGGATCGTTAAAAAATCGAGTATAGGTGCATTACGAAAAAGCATCTGAAGCTGCAAGAATCTACTCGAAAAGCGTTATCTGCAGCATCCAACTAGCGTTATATAGGTTACGCGTTGCGAAAAAGCATCTGAAGCTGCAACAATATACTCCAAAATACGACACAGGCGCCGACTCGCCTTAATGGCTACCGAGTACCGACTAAGCCACTGTGTCGTAGACGGTCCCAACGTGTTGGCATCGAAGTACTACGACTTCTTTGCCAATACGTCGGGATCGTTAAAAAAATTGGAGTATAGGTGCATTACGAAAAAGCATCTGAAGCTGCAACAATCTACTCGAAAAGCGTTATCTGCAGCATCCAACTAGCGTTATATAGCTTACGCGTTACGAAAAAGCATCTGAAGCTGCAACAATATACTCCAAAATACGACACAGGCGCCGACTCGCCTTAATGGCTGCCGAGTACCGACTAAGCCACTGTGTCATAGACGGTCCCAACGTGTTGGCATCGAAGTACTGCGACTTATTTGCCAATACGTCGGGATCGTTAAAAAATCGAGTATAGGTGCATTACGAAAAAGCATCTGAAGCTGCAACAATCTACTCGAAAAGCGTTATCTGCAGCATCCAACTAGCGTTATATAGCTTACGCGTTACGAAAAAGCATCTGAAGCTGCAACAAAATAGTCCAAAATACGACACAGGCGCCGACTCGCCTTAATGGCTGCCGAGTACCGACTAAGCCACTGTGTCATAGACGGTCCCAACGTGTTGGCATCGAAGTACTTGCGACTTCTTTGCCAACACGTCGGGATCGTTAAAAAAATTGGAGTATTGGAGCATTACGAAAAAAGCATCTGAAACTGCAACAATCTACTCCGAAAGCGTTACCTGCAGCATCCAACTAGCGTTATATAGCTTACGCGTTACGAAAAAGCATCTGAAGCTGCAACAATCTACTCCAAAAGCGTTACCTGCAGCATCCAACTAGCGTTATATAGCTTACGCGTTACGAAAAAGCATCTGAAGCTGCAACAATATACTCCAAAATACGACACAGGTGCCGACTCGCCTTAATGGCTACCGAGTACCGACTAAGCCACTCTGTCGTAGACGGTCCCAACGTGTTGGCATCGAAGTACTGCGACTTCTTTGCCAATACGTCGGGATCGTTAAAAAAAATTGGAGTATGGGAGCATTACGAAAAAGCATCTGAAGCTGCAACAATATACTCCAAAAGCGTTATCTCCAGCATCCAACCAGCGTTATATAGCTTACGCGTTACGAAAAACCATCTGAAGCTGCAACAATATACTCCAAAATACGACACAGGCGCCGACTCGCCTTAATGGCTACCGAGTACCGACTAAGCCACTGTGTCGTAGACGGTCCCAACGTGTTGGCATCGAAGTACTGCGACTTCTTTGCCAACACGTCGGGATCGTAAAAAAAAATTGGAGTATTGGAGCATTACGAAAAAGCATCTGAAGCTGCAAGAATCTACTCGAAAAGCGTTATCTGCAGAATCCAACTAGCGTTATATAACTTACGCGTTACGAAAAAGCATCTGAAGCTGCAACAATATACTGCAAAATACGACACAGGCGCCGACTCGCCTTAATGGCTACCGAGTACCGACTAAGCCACTGTGTCGTACACGGTCCCAACGTGTTGGCATCGTAGTACTGCGACTTCTTTGCCAATACGTCGGGATCGTTAAAAAAATTGGAGTATATGTAGCATCTGAAGCTGCAACAATCTACTCGAAAAGCGTTATCTGCAGAATCCAACTAGCGTTATATAACTTACGCGTTACGAAAAAGCATCTGAAGCTGCAACAATATACTGCAAAATACGACACAGGCGCCGACTCGCCTTAATGGCTACCGGTACCGACTAAGCCACTGTGTGGTAGACGGTCCCAACGTGTTGGCATCGAAGTAGTGCGACTTCTTTGCCAATACGTCGGGATCGTTAAAAAAATTGGAGTATACGTGCATTACGAAAAAGCATCTGAAGCTGCAACAATCTACTCGAAATGCGTTATCTGCAGCATCCAACTAGCGTTATATAGCTTACGCGTTACGAAAAAGCATCTGAAGTTGCAACAATCTACTCGAAAAGCGTTATCTGCAGAGTCCAACTAGCGATATATCACTTACGCATTACGAAAAAGCATCTGAAGCTGCAACAATATACTCCAATATACGACACAGGCGCCGACTCGCCTTAATGGCTACCGAGTACCGACTAAGCCACTGTGTCGTAGACGGTCCCAACGTGTTGGAATCGAAGTACTGCGACTTCTTTGCCAATACGTCGGGATCGTAAAAAAAAAAGGAGTATAGGTGCATTACGAAAAAGCATCTGAAGCTGCAAGAATCTACTCGAAAAGCGTTATCTGCAGCATCCAACTAGCGTTATATAGCTTACGCGTTACGAAAAAGCATCTGAAGCTGCAACAATATACTCCAAAATACGACACAGGCGCCGACTCGCCTTAATGGCTACCGAGTACCGACTAAGCCACTGTGTCGTAGACGGTCCCAACGTGTTGGCATCGAAGTACTGCGACTTCTTTGCCAATACGTCGGGATCGTTAAAAAAAATGGAGTATAGGTGCATTACGAAAAACCATCTGAAGCTGCAACAATCTACTCGAAAAGCGTTATCTGCAGCATCCAACTAGCGTTATATAGCTTACGCGTTACGAAAAAGCATCTGAAGCTGCAACAATATACTGCAAAATACGACAGAGGCGCCGACTCGCCTTAATGGCTACCGATACCGACTAAGCCACTGTGTCGTAGACGGTCCCAACGTGTTGGCATCGAAGTACTGCGACTTCTTTGCCAATACGTCGGGTGTTGTGCAGGAGCCGCAAGGCGGTAGAAGCAAACAGGGTCGCAGACTCGGAGTCGAGGGGATCAGACTCGTTTAATGAGACAGGCCAAGAACGAAAGTGAGCCGAGAATAGAAAAACGAGATGGCATGTCTCGAGATCCGCGAGCACAAAACTAAAACGGCAAGTGCTGCCCCCTGGCAACGACACATTGCAATAAAATATGACCAACACTCCCCCTCAATGAGTCGTCGCTACCTTCAGCCCACACGCAAGAGTTCATGTAGGCCAAGACGTTCACAATGATGATGAGTTTTCTTGCCCGTTAGAGCCTTTGTCATGATGTCCGCGCCTTATGCCTCTCTAAGTCGCCATTCTTGTCATATTTCTTACGAAATATCCATTTACATTTTACGACTCGTCTGTCGCTTGGTCTTGGTACAACCTCCCAGGTCCCATTGCGTTTTAGATTGCCCAGCTCTTCCTCAATTGCCGTCCGCCACTCCGAACTATCCGGCATAGACAGTGCTTCCTCAACGGTAGTTGGATCGGGGATGGAGTCGCTTCGCTTTACAACGCAACAATAGTTTGGGCGTGGCTTCGACGCTAGTCTCTCGGAGCGCCTCGGCATCTGAAGATCATTGGGTTGTTCTCTCTCTTCGGGTACTCCTGGTACTCCTGAGGTTGACGGCTCGTCTTGTTGCAGCACGGGAGTTATTGCCTCATTCGTCTCCCCCTCGTCTTGTGCTTCAAATGTAAATGTCACCTCTGGGATCTCTTGCAGTTCGTCATGCAGATTGCTGAGGATCTCCGTGCCATCGACCATGGTGGGCGCCTCTTCATTGTCGTCTGGTGCCGGAAATTCTTCTCCACATGGTCTACCACCGTACGGGAAACAGTTCTCGTCGAAGACAACATCACGGCTCACAAAGAATTTGTCGCGTTTCCGGTCCCAAAGCTTGTACCCCTTGACGCCCTCCGGGTAGCCGAGGAAAATGCACTCAATTGCCCTTGGGTCCAGCTTTGCTCTCTGCTGTCGCCGACTCTGTGCGCTCCAGGCCTTACATCCGAATACCCTCAGGTGATCGATGCTGACCTCCTTTCCCAGCCACAACACTTCTGGCACAAGA
Source organism: Ornithodoros turicata (assembly GCF_037126465.1). Lineage (NCBI taxonomy): Eukaryota > Metazoa > Arthropoda > Arachnida > Ixodida > Argasidae > Ornithodoros > Ornithodoros turicata. The sequence goes on from NC_088208.1 coordinate 720,338, forward strand.
CCCCCTACAGCCTTTGATGGACACTTGTTGCGTAGGTATGTTGCCGTAACAACAGCGTCCGCCCATAGTGTTTTGGTGAGGCCTGATTCGATCAGCAGGCACCGAGTCATGTCCAAGATCGTCTGATTAAACCTTTCGGCCACTCCGTTCTGCTGTGGTGTTCCAGGCACGGTGAGCTGTCGTCGAATGCCGTGTTTCACCAGGTATTGGCAGAATTGCTTCCCCGTATACTCTCCACCGTTGTCACTGCGAAGGACTTTGATGGTGGTTCGGTGGAGATTTTCTACCATTCGTCGGTACTCGTCGAACTTCTCCAACACCTCATTTTTGCTCTTCATCGGATATACGACTGCGTACCTCGAAAAATCGTCGATAAACGTCACGAAGGAGTTAGACCCTCCTTTGGACGTTGGAGTGATGTTCCCCACGACGTCCGAATGAATGAGCTCCCAGTACGAGACGAAGAACCGCTACTGGATATGAAGCTCTTTCTTCGCTGCTTTCCCTGCACGCACGTGGAGCATATTTCGTCTCTATGCAGAACTTCTCCGCAAAGTTCTTGCACGGCTTCTTGGTGAAGGTGTCCTAGTCGACGGTGCCATAGTGCGTAGTCCGCCGCTTTGGCTAGCTTCAGCACAGGCCTCTCTTCCTCTACTCTGTATAACCTTCCCTTCCGCGATGCGGATGCAATGAGTTCATTGTTCTGGTCTCTCACCTCACAGCTTCCCTGATTGAATATGACCTTATATCCACGTTCTTCAATCCTTCCGACGGATAGGAGGTTACCGTCCAGATCCGGTACATACAGCACATCTTTCAGTGTGACCACTGTTCCACCACATTCCTTTGGGAGCTTGAAGGTCGCCCCGCCCTTGCCTAGAATTTCCATCGCCTCTTTGTTGGCGGCTTCTACTACTGATGAGTATTCCTGGAATCCTGTGAGCTTCGTCCTGTCCGATGTCATGTGGTCTGTGGCTCCGCTGTCATCATTAAAAAAATTGGAGTATAGGTGCATTACGAAAAAGCATCTGAAGCTGCAACAATATACTCCAAAATACGACACAGGCGCCGACTCGCCTTAATGGCTACCGAGTACCGACTAAGCCACTGTGTCGTAGACGGTCCCAACGTGTTGGCATCGAAGTACTGCGACTTCTTTGCCAATACGTCGGGATCGTTAAAAAAAAATTGGAGTATAGGTGCATTACGAAAAAGCATCTGAACCTGCAACAATCTACTCGAAAAGCGTTATCTGCAGCATCCAACTAGCGTTATATAGCTTACGCGTTACGAAAAAGCATCTGAAGCTGCAACAATATACTCCAAAATACGACACAGGCGCCGACTCGCCTTAATGGCTACCGAGTACCGACTAAGCCACTGTGTCGTAGACGGTCCCAAAGTGTTGGCATCGAAGTACTGCGACTTCTTTGCCAATACGTCGGGATCGTTAAAAAAAATTGGAGTATAGGTGCATTACGAAAAAGCATCTGAACCTGCAACAATCTACTCGAAAAGCGTTATCTGCAGCATCCAACTAGCGTTATATAGCTTACGCGTTACGAAAAAGCATCTGAAGCTGCAACAATATACTCCAAAATACGACACAGGCGCCGACTCGCCTTAATGGCTACCGAGTACCGACTAAGCCACTGTGTCGTAGACGGTCCCAACGTGTTGGCATCGAAGTACTGCGACTTCTTTGCCAATACGTCGGGATCGTTAAAAAAAATTGGAGTATAGGTGCATTACGAAAAAGCATCTGAAGCTGCAACAATCTACTCGAAAAGCGTTATCTGCAGAATCCAACTAGCGTTATATAACTTACGCGTTACGAAAAAGCATATGAAGCTGCAACAATATACTCCAAAATACGACACAGGCGCCGACTCGTCTTAATGGCTACCGAGTACCGACTAAGCCACTGTGTCGTAGACGGTCCCAACGTGTTGGCATCGAAGTACTGCGACTTCTTTGCCAATACGTCGGGATCGTTAAAAAAAAATTGGAGTATAGGTGCATTACGAAAAAGCATCTGAACCTGCAACAATCTACTCGAAAAGCGTTATCTGCAGCATCCAACTAGCGTTATATAGCTTACGCGTTACGAAAAAGCATCTGAAGCTGCAACAATACACTCCAAAATACGACACAGGCGCCGACTCGCCTTAATGGCTACCGAGTACCGACTAAGCCACTGTGTCGTAGACGGTCCCAAAGTGTTGGCATCGAAGTACTGCGACTTCTTTGCCAATACGTCGGGATCGTTAAAAAAAATTGGAGTATAGGTGCATTACGAAAAAGCATCTGAACCTGCAACAATCTACTCGAAAAGCGTTATCTGCAGCATCCAACTAGCGTTATATAGCTTACGCGTTACGAAAAAGCATCTGAAGCTGCAACAATATACTCCAAAATACGACACAGGCGCCGACTCGCCTTAATGGCTACCGAGTACCGACTAAGCCACTGTGTCGTAGACGGTCCCAAAGTGTTGGCATCGAAGTACTGCGACTTCTTTGCCAATACGTCGGGATCGTTAAAAAAAATTGGAGTATAGGTGCATTACGAAAAAGCATCTGAAGCTGCAACAATCTACTCGAAAAGCGTTATCTGCAGAATCCAACTAGCGTTATATAACTTACGCGTTACGAAAAAGCATATGAAGCTGCAACAATATACTCCAAAATACGACACAGGCGCCGACTCGTCTTAATGGCTACCGAGTACCGACTAAGCCACTGTGTCGTAGACGGTCCCAACGTGTTGGCATCGAAGTACTGCGACTTCTTTGCCAATACGTCGGGATCGTTAAAAAAATTGGAGTATAGGTGCATACGGAAAAGCATCTGAAGCTGCAACAATCTACTCGAAAAGCGTTATCTGCAGCATCCAACTAGCGTTATATAGCTTACGCGTTACGAAAAAGCATCTGAAGCTGCAACAATCTACTCGAAAAGCGTTATCGGCAGAATCCAACTAGCGTTATATAACTTACGTTTTACGAAAAAGCATCTGAAGCTGCAACAATATGCTCCAAAATACGACACAGGCGCCGACTCGCCTTAATGGCTACCGAGTACCGACTAAGCCACTGTGTCGTAAACGGTCCCAACGTGTTGGCATCGAAGTACTGCGACTTCTTTGCCAATACGTCGGGATCGTTAAAAAAAATTGGAGTATAGGTGCATTACGAAAAAGCATCTGAAGCTGCAACAATCTACTCGAAAAGCGTCATCTACAGCATCCAACTAGCGTTATATAGCTTACGCGTTACGAAAAAGCATCTGAAGCTGCAACAATATACTCCAAAATACGACACAGGCGCCGAATCCCCTTAATGGCTACCGAGTACCGACTAAGCCACTGTGTCGTAGACGGTCCCAACGTGTTGGCATCGAAGTACTGCGACTTATTTGCCAATACGTCGGGATCGTTAAAAAATCGAGTATAGGTGCATTACGAAAAAGCATCTGAAGCTGCAACAATCTACTCGAAAAGCGTTATCTGCAGCATCCAACTAGCGTTATATAGCTTACGCGTTACGAAAAAGCATCTGAAGCTGCAACAAAATAGTCCAAAATACGACACAGGCGCCGACTCGCCTTAATGGCTGCCGAGTACCGACTAAGCCACTGTGTCATAGACGGTCCCAACGTGTTGGCATCGAAGTACTTGCGACTTCTTTGCCAACACGTCGGGATCGTTAAAAAAAATTGGAGTATTGGAGCATTACGAAAAAAGCATCTGAAACTGCAACAATCTACTCCGAAAGCGTTACCTGCAGCATCCAACTAGCGTTATATAGCTTACGCGTTACGAAAACGCATCTGAAGCTGTAACAATATACTCCAAAATACGACACAGGCGCCGTCTCGCCTTAATGGCTACCGAGTACCGACTAAGCCACTGTGTCGTAGACGGTCCCAACGTGTTGGCATCGAAGTACTGCGACTTCTTTGCCAACACGTCGGGATCGTTAAAAAAAAGGAGTATTGGAGCATTACGAAAAAGCATCTGAAACTGCAACAATCTACTCCAAAAGCGTTAACTGCAGCATCCAACTAGCGTTATATAGCTTACGCGTTACGAAAAAGCATCTGAAGCTGCAACAATCTACTCCAAAAGCGTTACCTGCAGCATCCAACTAGCGTTATATAGCTTACGCGTTACGAAAAAGCATCTGAAGCTGCAACAATATACTCCAAAATACGACACAGGTGCCGACTCGCCTTAATGGCTACCGAGTACCGACTAAGCCACTCTGTCCTAGACGGTCCCAACGTGTTGGCATCGAAGTACTGCGACTTCTTTGCCAATACGTCGGGATCGTTAAAAAAAATTGGAGTATGGGAGCATTACGAAAAAGCATCTGAAGCTGCAACAATATACTCCAAAAGCGTTATCTCCAGCATCCAACCAGCGTTATATAGCTTACGAGTTACGAAAAACCATCTGAAGCTCCAACAATATACTCCAAAATACGACACAGGCGCCGACTCGCCTTAATGGCTACCGAGTACCGACTAAGCCACTGTGTCGTAGACGGTCCCAACGTGTTGGCATCGAAGTACTGCGACTTCTTTGCCAATACGTCGGGATCGTAAAAAAAAATTGGAGTATTGGAGCATTACGAAAAAGCATCTGAAGCTGCAAGAATCTACTCGAAAAGCGTTATCTGCAGAATCCAACTAGCGTTATATAACTTACGCGTTACGAAAAAGCATCTGAAGCTGCAACAATATACTGCAAAATACGACACAGGCGCCGACTCGCCTTAATGGCTACCGAGTACCGACTAAGCCACTGTGTCGTAGACGGTCCCAACGTGTTGGCATCGTAGTACTGCGACTTCTTTGCCAATACGTCGGGATCGTTAAAAAAATTGGAGTATATGTAGCATCTGAAGCTGCAACAATCTACTCGAAAAGCGTTATCTGCAGAATACAACTACCGTTATATAACTTACGCGTTACGAAAAAGCATCTGAAGCTGCAACAATATACTGCAAAATACGACACAGGCGCCGACTCGCCTTAATGGCTACCGATACCGACTAAGCCACTGTGTGGTAGACGGTCCCAACGTGTTGGCATCGAAGTAGTGCGACTTCTTTGCCAATACGTCGGGATCGTTAAAAAAATTGGAGTATACGTGCATTACGAAAAAGCATCTGAAGCTGCAACAATCTACTCGAAAAGCGTTATCTGCAGCATCCAACTAGCGTTATATAGCTTACGCGTTACGAAAAAGCATCTGAAGTTGCAACAATCTACTCGAAAAGCGTTATCTGCAGAGTCCAACTAGCGATATATCACTTACGCATTACGAAAAAGCATCTGAAGCTGCAACAATATACTCCAATATACGACACAGGCGCCGACTCGCCTTAATGGCTACCGAGTACCGACTAAGCCACTGTGTCGTAGACGGTCCCAACGTGTTGGCATCGAAGTACTGCGACTTCTTTGCCAATACGTCGGGATCGTTAAAAAAATGGAGTATAGGTGCATTACGAAAAACCATCTGAAGCTGCAACGATCTACTCGAAAAGCGTTATCTGCAGCATCCAACTAGCGTTATATAGCTTACGCGTTACGAAAAAGCATCTGAAGCTGCAACAATATACTGCAAAATACGACAGAGGCGCCGACTCGCCTTAATGGCTACCGATACCGACTAAGCCACTGTGTCGTAGACGGTCCCAACGTGTTGGCATCGAAGTACTGCGACTTCTTTGCCAATACGTCGGGATCATTAAAAAAATTGGAGTATAGGTGCATTACGAAAAAGCATCTGAAGCTGCAACAATATACTCCAAAATACGACACAGGCGCCGACTCGCCTTAATGGCTACCGAGTACCGACTAAGCCACTGTGTCGTAGACGGTCCCAACGTGTTGGCATCGAAGTACTGCGACTTCTTTGCCAATACGTCGGGATCGTTAAAAAAATTGGAGTATAGGTGCATACGGAAAAGCATCTGAAGCTGCAACAATCTACTCGAAAAGCGTTATCTGCAGCATCCAACTAGCGTTATATAGCTTACGCGTTACGAAAAAGCATCTGAAGCTGCAACAATCTACTCGAAAAGCGTTATCGGCAGAATCCAACTAGCGTTATATAACTTACGTTTTACGAAAAAGCATCTGAAGCTGCAACAATATGCTCCAAAATACGACACAGGCGCCGACTCGCCTTAATGGCTACCGAGTACCGACTAAGCCACTGTGTCGTAAACGGTCCCAACGTGTTGGCATCGAAGTACTGCGACTTCTTTGCCAATACGTCGGGATCGTTAAAAAAAATTGGAGTATAGGTGCATTACGAAAAAGCATCTGAAGCTGCAACAATCTACTCGAAAAGCGTCATCTACAGCATCCAACTAGCGTTATATAGCTTACGCGTTACGAAAAAGCATCTGAAGCTGCAACAATATACTCCAAAATACGACACAGGCGCCGAATCCCCTTAATGGCTACCGAGTACCGACTAAGCCACTGTGTCGTAGACGGTCCCAACGTGTTGGCATCGAAGTACTGCGACTTATTTGCCAATACGTCGGGATCGTTAAAAAATCGAGTATAGGTGCATTACGAAAAAGCATCTGAAGCTGCAACAATCTACTCGAAAAGCGTTATCTGCAGCATCCAACTAGCGTTATATAGCTTACGCGTTACGAAAAAGCATCTGAAGCTGCAACAAAATAGTCCAAAATACGACACAGGCGCCGACTCGCCTTAATGGCTGCCGAGTACCGACTAAGCCACTGTGTCATAGACGGTCCCAACGTGTTGGCATCGAAGTACTTGCGACTTCTTTGCCAACACGTCGGGATCGTTAAAAAAATTGGAGTATTGGAGCATTACGAAAAAAGCATCTGAAACTGCAACAATCTACTCCGAAAGCGTTACCTGCAGCATCCAACTAGCGTTATATAGCTTACGCGTTACGAAAACGCATCTGAAGCTGTAACAATATACTCCAAAATACGACACAGGCGCCGTCTCGCCTTAATGGCTACCGAGTACCGACTAAGCCACTGTGTCGTAGACGGTCCCAACGTGTTGGCATCGAAGTACTGCGACTTCTTTGCCAACACGTCGGGATCGTTAAAAAAAAGGAGTATTGGAGCATTACGAAAAAGCATCTGAAACTGCAACAATCTACTCCAAAAGCGTTAACTGCAGCATCCAACTAGCGTTATATAGCTTACGCGTTACGAAAAAGCATCTGAAGCTGCAACAATCTACTCCAAAAGCGTTACCTGCAGCATCCAACTAGCGTTATATAGCTTAAGCGTTACGAAAAAGCATCTGAAGCTGCAACAATATACTCCAAAATACGACACAGGTGCCGACTCGCCTTAATGGCTACCGAGTACCGACTAAGCCACTCTGTCCTAGACGGTCCCAACGTGTTGGCATCGAAGTACTGCGACTTCTTTGCCAATACGTCGGGATCGTTAAAAAAAATTGGAGTATGGGAGCATTACGAAAAAGCATCTGAAGCTGCAACAATATACTCCAAAAGCGTTATCTCCAGCATCCAACCAGCGTTATATAGCTTACGAGTTACGAAAAACCATCTGAAGCTCCAACAATATACTCCAAAATACGACACAGGCGCCGACTCGCCTTAATGGCTACCGAGTACCGACTAAGCCACTGTGTCGTAGACGGTCCCAACGTGTTGGCATCGAAGTACTGCGACTTCTTTGCCAATACGTCGGGATCGTAAAAAAAAATTGGAGTATTGGAGCATTACGAAAAAGCATCTGAAGCTGCAAGAATCTACTCGAAAAGCGTTATCTGCAGAATCCAACTAGCGTTATATAACTTACGCGTTACGAAAAAGCATCTGAAGCTGCAACAATATACTGCAAAATACGACACAGGCGCCGACTCGCCTTAATGGCTACCGAGTACCGACTAAGCCACTGTGTCGTAGACGGTCCCAACGTGTTGGCATCGTAGTACTGCGACTTCTTTGCCAATACGTCGGGATCGTTAAAAAAATTGGAGTATATGTAGCATCTGAAGCTGCAACAATCTACTCGAAAAGCGTTATCTGCAGAATACAACTACCGTTATATAACTTACGCGTTACGAAAAAGCATCTGAAGCTGCAACAATATACTGCAAAATACGACACAGGCGCCGACTCGCCTTAATGGCTACCGATACCGACTAAGCCACTGTGTGGTAGACGGTCCCAACGTGTTGGCATCGAAGTAGTGCGACTTCTTTGCCAATACGTCGGGATCGTTAAAAAAATTGGAGTATACGTGCATTACGAAAAAGCATCTGAAGCTGCAACAATCTGCTCGAAAAGCGTTATCTGCAGCATCCAACTAGCGTTATATAGCTTACGCGTTACGAAAAAGCATCTGAAGTTGCAACAATCTACTCGAAAAGCGTTATCTGCAGAGTCCAACTAGCGATATATCACTTACGCATTACGAAAAAGCATCTGAAGCTGCAACAATATACTCCAATATACGACACAGGCGCCGACTCGCCTTAATGGCTACCGAGTACCGACTAAGCCACTGTGTCGTAGACGGTCCCAACGTGTTGGCATCGAAGTACTGCGACTTCTTTGCCAATACGTCGGGATCGTTAAAAAAATGGAGTATAGGTGCATTACGAAAAACCATCTGAAGCTGCAACAATCTACTCGAAAAGCGTTATCTGCAGCATCCAACTAGCGTTATATAGCTTACGCGTTACGAAAAAGCATCTGAAGCTGCAACAATATACTGCAAAATACGACAGAGGCGCCGACTCGCCTTAATGGCTACCGATACCGACTAAGCCACTGTGTCGTAGACGGTCCCAACGTGTTGGCATCGAAGTACTGCGACTTCTTTGCCAATACGTCGGGATCATTTAAAAAATTGGAGTATAGGTGCATTACGAAAAAGCATCTGAAGCTGCAACAATATACTCCAAAATACGACACAGGCGCCGACTCGCCTTAATGGCTACCGAGTACCGACTAAGCCACTGTGTCGTAGACGGTCCCAACGTGTTGGCATCGAAGTACTGCGACTTCTTTGCCAATACGTCGGGATCGTTAAAAAAAATTGGAGTATAGGTGCATTACGAAAAAGCATCTGAACCTGCAACAATCTACTCGAAAAGCGTTATCTGCAGCATCCAACTAGCGTTATATAGCTTACGCGTTACGAAAAAGCATCTGAAGCTGCAACAATATACTCCAAAATACGACACAGGCGCCGACTCGCCTTAATGGCTACCGAGTACCGACTAAGCCACTGTGTCGTAGACGGTCCCAACGTGTTGGCATCGAAGTACTGCGGCTTCTTTGCCAATACGTCGGGATCGTTAAAAAAAATTGGAGTATAGGTGCATTACGAAAAAGCATCTGAAGCTGCAACAATCTACTCGAAAAGCGTTATCTGCAGAATCCAACTAGCGTTATATAACTTACGCGTTACGAAAAAGCATATGAAGCTGCAACAATATACTCCAAAATACGACACAGGCGCCGACTCGTCTTAATGGCTACCGAGTACCGACTAAGCCACTGTGTCGTAGACGGTCCCAACGTGTTGGCATCGAAGTACTGCGACTTCTTTGCCAATACGTCGGGATCGTTAAAAAAATTGGAGTATAGGTGCATTACGGAAAAGCATCTGAAGCTGCAACAATCTACTCGAAAAGCGTTATCTGCAGCATCCAACTAGCGTTATATAGCTTACGCGTTACGAAAAAGCATCTGAAGCTGCAACAATCTACTCGAAAAGCGTTATCTGCAGCATCCAACTAGCGTTATATAGCTTACGCGTTACGAAAAAGCATCTGAAGCTGCAACAATATACTCCAAAATACGACACAGGCGCCGACTCGCCTTAATGGCTACCGAGTACCGACTAAGCCACTGTGTCGTAGACGGTCCCAACGTGTTGGCATCGAAGTACTGCGACTTCTTTGCCAATACGTCGGGATCGTTAAAAAAAATTGGAGTATAGGTGCATTACGAAAAAGCATCTGAAGCTGCAAGAATCTACTCGAAAAGCGTTATCTGCAGAATCCAACTAGCGTTATATAACTTACGCGTTACCAAAAAGCATCTGAAGCTGCAACAATATACTGCAAAATACGACACAGGCGCCGACTCGCCTTAATGGCTACCGAGTACCGACTAAGCCACTGTGTCGTAGACGGTCCCAACGTGTTGGCATCGTAGTACTGCGACTTCTTTGCCAATACGTCGGGATCGTTAAAAAAATTGGAGTATATGTAGCATCTGAAGCTGCAACAATCTACTCGAAAAGCGTTATCTGCAGAATCCAACTAGCGTTATATAACTTACGCGTTACGAAAAAGCATCTGAAGCTGCAACAATATACTGCAAAATACGACACAGGCGCCGACTCGCCTTAATGGCTACCGATACCGACTAAGCCACTGTGTGGTAGACGGTCCCAACGTGTTGGCATCGAAGTAGTGCGACTTCTTTGCCAATACGTCGGGATCGTTAAAAAAATTGGAGTATACGTGCATTACGAAAAAGCATCTGAAGCTGCAACGATCTACTGGAAAAGCGTTATCTGCAGCATCCAACTAGCGTTATATAGCTTACGCGTTACGAAAAAGCATCTGAAGTTGCAACAATCTACTCGAAAAGCGTTATCTGCAGAGTCCAACTAGCGATATATCACTTACGCATTACGAAAAAGCATCTGAAGCTGCAACAATATAGTCCAATATATGACACAGGCGCCGACTCGCCTTAATGGCTACCGAGTACCGACTAAGCCACTGTGTCGTAGACGGCCCCAACGTGTTGGAATCGAAGTACTGCGACTTCTTTGCCAATACGTCGGGATCGTAAAAAAAAAGGAGTATAGGTGCATTACGAAAAAGCATCTGAAGCTGCAAGAATCTACTCGAAAAGCGTTATCTGCAGCATCCAACTAGCGTTATATAGCTTACGCGTTACGAAAAAGCATCTGAAGCTGCAACAATATACTCCAAAATACGACACAGGCGCCGACTCGCCTTAATGGCTACCGAGTACCGACTAAGCCACTGTGTCGTAGACGGTCCCAACGTGTTGGCATCGAAGTACTGCGACTTCTTTGCCAATACGTCGGGATCGTTAAAAAAAATGGAGTATAGGTGCATTACGAAAAACCATCTGAAGCTGCAACAATCTACTCGAAAAGCGTTATCTGCAGCATCCAACTAGCGTTATATAGCTTACGCGTTACGAAAAAGCATCTGAAGCTGCAACAATATACTGCAAAATACGACAGAGGCGCCGACTCGCCTTAATGGCTACCGATACCGACTAAGCCACTGTGTCGTAGACGGTCCCAACGTGTTGGCATCGAAGTACTGCGACTTCTTTGCCAATACGTCGGGATCATTAAAAAAATTGGAGTATAGGTGCATTACGAAAAAGCATCTGAAGCTGCAACAATATACTCCAAAATACGACACAGGCGCCGACTCGACTTAATGGCTACCGAGTACCGACTAAGCCACTGTGTCGTAGACGGTCCCAACGTGTTGGCATCGAAGTACTGCGACTTCTTTGCCAATACGTCGGGATCGTTAAAAAAAAATTGGAGTATAGGTGCATTACGAAAAAGCATCTGAACCTGCAACAATCTACTCGAAAAGCGTTATCTGCAGCATCCAACTAGCGTTATATAGCTTACGCGTTACGAAAAAGCATCTGAAGCTGCAACAATATACCCCAAAATACGACACAGGCGCCGACTCGCCTTAATGGCTACCGAGTACCGACTAAGCCACTGTGTCGTAGACGGTCCCAACGTGTTGGCATCGAAGTACTGCGACTTCTTTGCCAATACGTCGGGATCGTTAAAAAAAATTGGAGTATAGGTGCATTACGAAAAAGCATCTGAAGCTGCAACAATCTACTCGAAAAGCGTTATCTGCAGAATCCAACTAGCGTTATATAACTTACGCGTTACGAAAAAGCATATGAAGCTGCAAGAATATACTCCAAAATACGACACAGGCGCCGACTCGTCTTAATGGCTACCGAGTACCGACTAAGCCACTGTGTCGTAGACGGTCCCAACGTGTTGGCATCGAAGTACTGCGACTTCTTTGCCAATACGTCTGGATCGTTAAAAAAATTGGAGTATAGGTGCATTACGGAAAAGCATCTGAAGCTGCAACAATCTACTCGAAAAGCGTTATCTGCAGCATCGAACTAGCGTTATATAGCTTACGCGTTACGAAAAAGCATCTGAAGCTGCAACAATCTACTCGAAAAGCGTTATCGGCAGAATCCAACTAGCGTTATATAACTTACGTTTTACGAAAAAGCATCTGAAGCTGCAACAATATGCTCCAAAATACGACACAGGCGCCGACTCGCCTTAATGGCTACCGAGTACCGACTAAGCCACTGTGTCGTAAACGGTCCCAACGTGTTGGCATCGAAGTACTGCGACTTCTTTGCCAATACGTCGGGATCGTTAAAAAAAATTGGAGTATAGGTGCATTACGAAAAAGCATCTGAAGCTGCAACAATCTACTCGAAAAGCGTTATCTACAGCATCCAACTAGCGTTATATAGCTTACGCGTTACGAAAAAGCATCTGAAGCTGCAACAATATACTCCAAAATACGACACAGGCGCCGAATCCCCTTAATGGCTACCGAGTACCGACTAAGCCACTGTGTCGTAGACGGTCCCAACGTGTTGGCATCGAAGTACTGCGACTTCTTTGCCAATACGTCGGGATCGTTAAAAAAAATTGGAGTATACCTGCATTACGAAAAAGCACCTGAAGCTGCAACAATCTACTCGAAAAGCGTTATCGGCAGAATCCAACTAGCGTTATATAACTTACGTATTACGAAAAAGCATCTGAAGCTGCAACAATATCCTCCAAAATACGACACAGGCGCCGACTCGCCTTAATGGCTACCGAGTACCGACTAAGCCACTGTGTCGTAGACGGTCCCAACGTGTTGGCATCGAAGTACTGCGACTTCTTTGCCAATACGTCGGGATCGTTAAAAAAAATTGGAGTATAGGTGCATTACGAAAAAGCATCTGAAGCTGCAACAATCTACTCGAAAAGCGTTATCTGCAGCATCCAACTAGCGTTATATAGCTTACGCGTTACGAAAAAGCATCTGAAGCTGCAACAATATACTCCAAAATACGACACAGGCGCCGACTCGCCTTAATGGCTACCGAGTACCGACTAAGCCACTGTGTCGTAGACGGTCCCAACGTGTTGGCATCGAAGTACTGCGACTTCTTTGCCAATACGTCGGGATCGTTAAAAAAAATTGGAGTATAGGTGCATTACGAAAAAGCATCTGAAGCTGCAACAATCTACTCGAAAAGCGTTATCTGCAGAATCCAACTAGCGTTATATAACTTACGCGTTACGAAAAAACATATGAAGCTGCAACAATATACTCCAAAATACGACACAGGCGCCGACTTGTCTTAATGGCTACCGAGTACCGACTAAGCCACTGTGTCGTAGACGGTCCCAACGTGTTGGCATCGAAGTACTGCGACTTCTTTGCCAATACGTCGGGATCGTTAAAAAAATTGGAGTATAGGTGCATTACGGAAAAGCATCTGAAGCTGCAACAATCTACTCGAAAAGCGTTATCTGCAGCATCCAACTAGCGTTATATAGCTTACGCGTTACGAAAAAGCATCTGAAGCTGCAACAATCTACTCGAAAAGCGTTATCGGCAGAATCCAACTAGCGTTATATAACTTACGTTTTACGAAAAAGCATCTGAAGCTGCAACAATATACTCCAAAATACGACACAGGCGCCGACTCGCCTTAATGGCTACCGAGTACCGACTAAGCCACTGTGTCGTAGACGGTCCCAACGTGTTGGCATCGAAGTACTGCGACTTCTTTGCCAATACGTCGGGATCGTTAAAAAAAATTGGAGTATAGGTGCATTACGAAAAAGCATCTGAAGCTGCAACAATCTACTCGAAAAGCGTTATCTACAGCATCCAACTAGCGTTATATAGCTTACGCGTTACGAAAAAGCATCTGAAGCTGCAACAATATACTCCAAAATACGACACAGGCGCCCAATCCCCTTAATGGCTACCGAGTACCGACTAAGCCACTGTGTCGTAGACGGTCCCAACGTGTTGGCATCGAAGTACTGCGACTTCTTTGCCAATACATCGGGATCGTTAAAAAAAATTGGAGTATACCTGCATTACGAAAAAGCATCTGAAGCTGCAACAATCTACTCGAAAAGCGTTATCTGCAGCATCCAACTAGCGTTATATAGCTTACGCGTTACGAAAAAGCATCTGAAGGTGCAACAATATACTCCAAAATACGACACAGGCGCCGACTCGCCTTAATGGCTACCGAGTACCGACTAAGCCACTGTGTCGTAGACTGTCCCAACGTGTTGGCATCGAAGTACTGCGACTTCTTTGCCAATACGTCGGGATCGTTAAAAAAAATCGCAGTATAGGTGCATTATGAAAAAGCGTCTGAAGCTGCAACAATCTACTCGAAAAGCGTTATCTGCAGCATCCAACTAGCGTTATATAGCTTACGCGTTACGAAAAAGCATCTGAAGCTGCAACAAGAATGAAATGACTTTGGTGGAAGATTTCGTGGGCGATTTCGTGGGAGGCTGTTGCAGAACGAATATCTTGCCATGAAGGAACATCTGCGAAAATTGCTATACAGAAAGATTAGAGGAACAGAAGAAACCATCAAGCAAGAATAAGAATTAAATGTTCCATGTTCTGTTCCATGAAAGGCTCAGTTCAGTCGCCAGAAATGCTGTAGGGAACTGTCAACTCCAGTTTGGTGGAAGATTTTATGGGCAATTTCGTGGGAGGCTGTTGCAGAAGGAACATCTTGCGGTGAAGGAACATCTGCGAAAATTACTATACAGAAAGATTAGAGGAACAGAAGAAACCATCAAGCAAGAATGAGAATGTTCTGTTCCATGAAAGGCTCAGTTCAGTCGCCAGGAATGCTGTCCGGAACTGCCAACGGAAATGCAAGCCAGACTTTAAAAAGCCACTCCTTGTCATCGTCTTTGGTGATCTTGAGTCTGAGTCTTTGTGCCGCCATTTTACGCGGGTGTTGGTGATAAGGCTGCAACACGTCGTATGTCCATTCTTGGAAATATAGGACGTTATGAACGCTGTAGCTCCGAAGGTATTTCATTTTAATGCATGAAATAAATAATAATATAATATAATAAATAAATAATGCATTTAATAAACATCAAATGACGAAACTATAAACAGATGGCGCATCATGTTTGCATAATAAGTGGGCTTACAGCGCGAAGAAGACACGAAAAAGAAGATGAAAAAGGCTTTCCTGGGGCGCGTTGCTGGCGAAATAGTGACATCGTGACTCGTCATCGGCATTCGTGGTCGTGATTTTCTCCTTGCTCAAGTGACGAAACACGAAAGATGGCCAGCAACGCGATATTGACACATCGGCATTTAATACCTCCTCTCCGCTTTGTATCATGGCGATAGTCTCGACACTGGATGGTCCCGAGCGAATAATATTTGCGCTTATAAAGCATAAAATGTGCAATGCTTGTAATTTATATTGCTTTAAAATCGTTCTGAAAATAAAAGTACATGACTGTACGATCTAAATACAACGGCTCTGCACCACCAATGCAGACGAACCAATCACAAGACAGCAGTGTCGTCTGCTAAGCTTAAGTTTTGTGCGCGCGGCAACGCTTGACTATTACTTCGGCGCTTTTTGTCAGAAGGATCTTTCTGTCTTATGGAAACATTTCATGTGAGACAAATCACTGAACTCCGTTTTACACATTGTCACAAACCATTTCCAGCACGCATGTGCACAATATTTTCGTTGCAGTCACAATGTCGATGTCGGAGGCTCAGAAGCTGCTGCTATTATCTTACATGGAGCAGTCCCCAGAACTCTGCAACAACAGAAGTTTCATGGCTGGGGAGACAAAATAGCAGCGCAAAGCGAAATGGGACACAATTGCTGCCTCTCTTAACGCGATAGGCGGCATCCAAAAGGACGCCACCGGATGGCAGCTCATTTGGAAGAGTTGGAGGTACCGCGTACGTAAAAACGTGCGCGGTAACATTTGCAACATCGGGGGCACTGGTGGAGGGGCAGGTACGGCAGTAAACGCAACGACGGAACCTGGAGAAGAAGGAGGAACGCGCGTGGTGGACGTGGCTGCGAACCTGCAGGGGTTAGATGCCAGGGTCATGGCCCTTGTCGGGTGGGATACCCTAGGCGGTATTGCGGGCAGCCACAATGTTGCCCCACAAGGGACTGTTACACTGACGGATGTCGTCGTCGTTGTAAGAACCCAAAATATATAAGCTATATATTACTGTGCAACCCAGACACATAGAGCTAGTATACAGGGTGTTTGCTCTAACGTGTCCAGAAAGTGTATTTAAAGCGAGCGATAAAAGAGAAACGAGCGCTACTTTTCAGCTACTTGACTAAGAAACAGCTGCTACTAGTGAAGCAATACCTGTTTCTTATTCAAGTAGCAGAAAAGTACCACTTGCGTTTTTTTATTGTTCGCTTTAAATATAATTTCTGCATACGTTAGAGCAAACACCCAGTATATCATTTGCTACCAGCAGAGTGCCCAAGCACCAGCAGAAGAGCCTGCAGAAATAGAAGACCCTGTACGGCAAGAAGAGTCTGCATCAGCAGAAGCCCCTACAATGGTGGGCATGTGTTGCAACAGACGAAGGCAGAGGTAGTAACGCTGTTTTGTACAGGCTCCAGAACCAGCGGGGAGCAGTGGTCTGGTGCAACCTCGCCCGAACAGCCAGCCAGGAACACGGGTTCAACGTCGCAGAAGGCGGAGGGTGCCGATCAATATTGCACAGCAGAGTTTAGCGGCTCAGAGAACTCTTGTTGACCGCATTGACCGACTCACCGAGGTAATGTAACGAAGACACTCGTGTCATGACACGTGGCCAGATCAGGCATTCATGTAACACAACAGCACGAGCAATGACATAAGCATCAATGAAAAGTGGAAATTTAATACATTCCACGTGCACGGCACTGAGGTACTACATACAAATATAAAATAACTGTTACCAAGAATTAGAACTTACACTTGAGCATGCACAACGTGAAGAAATACACATACGCACTCTCGCACAAAGTCTCAAACTAAGTGATGCGAAAGTGTACATGTTATGCGCTGTAGAATATTGACCACAATGAATGACCTGGTTTATATTGCACTCCAGTGTTCCTCATATTTTTTTTTCTCTTGTACTTGCTTCGCAATAGTCTTACACATACATTTTCACTGTAAGGTTAGTAGTTAATGTAAGCTTCAAAGTTCAATTTCACCCTGTGCGAGCTGTTGGTTTTCTCCTCACAAACATGATAATTGCGTGGTGCTTTACTGACGGCAATTAAATGCTATGTGGACAGTGGGGGGCCCCCATGGTGAAAAGGGGCCTTCTTATGTTGCTACACGTCCCAAAAATGAGATCACCGTTGAATTATTCCTCCGTTACATCTTAATTGCAAATTTGTTTTTTTGCTTTCTCATATAGGCAATGACACCCATCAGTGAGTACTACAGGCTGACGCTGGAGAGAATGAGGCAACAAAATGTGCCATAGTCCGGCAGGTATTCTAGTATGTTGTGTGCTCACCTTGGGTGAGTGAAACATCGTTGCTACAAAATAGCTACCAGCATACACTGAAATGAATACGAAGGAAACACTCATAACCAGAGAAGAGTGGACTGAAGCTAACTTTTTTAAAAACTGGAAGAAATTCCTTATAACCTTACTGCAAAGTAAAACGTGCAAGCAGAAATAAAGCAACGCAGAAAGGAACACGCATGTTGTGAATACTTGATATATGTTTAAACAAGGCAGAAAACCATTCAGGAGCATTAAATGTGAACTTGCAGAACAAACTCTTTAAGTGAGAACATTCTCTCGCTGGATATGAATGCAATGCCACCATGCTGTTATTCAGAAACCTCACACAACGTGGATAACTCGATATCATTGTCATCATGTATCTATCTATCTCTCTCTCGATTTTGTTGCATTACATGAAACATAAAATATTACATATACCGTAATTTCGCGCGTATCAGCCGCACCACAGATAAGCCGCAGGACGCGTTCTTAGGAACGTTTTGAAATTTTTCTGGCGGATAAGCCGCACTGGCAGATAAGCCGCGGGCAATACGAGACGACTGATTTTGTGCGACAAATGAAACCATAAAGAAGGCCATAAACCCTGTGGTCCATACTCCGAGTCGGCATAGTGTTCAACAAAGGAGGTCAGCTAGAGTTTTACAAATATCGCATTGTGCCCTTGTTTGGCGTTTTTCATGGATTGATGGGTCAGTGGTCTTCCAGTAGACGTGAATCAGTGTCACCACTTCCGTTAAAGCTGCTTGGAGGAATGCACCATCAATCTACTCTAATGTGAACCTGTCGGCATGAAGTTCATGCATCGGCGGGGCAGAACTAGTCCAGAGACACTGTCGGCCCTTTCATTAAAACCGACGTATGGGGAAGATGCCAGGAAAAAATAGTCATCAGATAAGCCGCACCGGTGGATAATCTGCGGAGCGTCCGTGAGAGAAAAAAAGAGCGCATAAGCCGCGGCTAATACGTGTGAAATTACGGTACTTGCAGGCCTAGTTACTCCAGAAGCTACTTACAAAGGTGAAATCACCAGCATATTTACAATACTGAATATTTTAACAGCACTGAAAATGGAAGAAATTGTAAAGCATCAGAAATATTGCCTTATTATCTGGCTCCTTCTAGACAGTCCCCTGGTTACAACAGATAAATCATCGGCTTCGTCGATGTCTATATCCAACGCTCCTGCACTGTTATCCTCATAGTTCTCTGGTTCTTCCTCATATGCTGGCTCAGGAGTGTTGTATTTGTGGCACATGTTGTGCAGAATTCCACATGCTGTTATTATGTTGTAAGTGGGCGCGCTTTTACGTCACGCTATGCAGATATTGTCACGGCGGACGGACGAGTTCACGTTTTGGAATGTTGTGATAAAGGCAGCGTCTGAGAGCCTTCCAATGAAATGTCACTCAGCTTATTTTCGTTTGTGGTGCATTGTGCAAGGTTGTTAAAATTTTGTCTGCAAGATTTTTTACACCTGATTGTTGTACAGCCCAACAAAATTGCGCTTTACGCATGGTTCAGAGATACACTGCTGCACTATGTATAAAGTTTTGGGCGCGAAAGAATGGTCATCGTAATACACGCTCTGAAAGTCACACAAATTCTTGCCATACTCATGTTGAAATTTTGTGTTAGTCGTGTGCAATTAGCATGTGCTAATGGATGAAGGCTATTGTGAAAATGAACCAGATACCTAAGCCAATTCTTGACATCAAATTATACAAGCTGAAGAACATCTCCTTCTTTACGTCATAACATGTAATCGCGTCGTTCGAGAAGCAAATGTCGCGGTGTACTATGTATGTGTTGCGCAAATCTTAGTAAAGGTAGTGGAATGTGACATCCTGTTCAGTCAGAAACTCGCATCCCGCGGGAGCACTCTGTCCCTTTTACGTCTTCGTCGTACAAGGAAACGTGTCTCCTTACGATTTCAGAACAGCGTTTATAGACTACATCACTTGTCTCTCGCCTTTTCCGTCCATTTGCGATGCCACAAGCTTCCTATTGAAGTGTATGAAGAGCCATACAAAAAACTGATACTGAAATTTTATTTGACAGTTTTTGACAATAGTAAGCACTTGAAGCTCAGGACGCCCGATCAGCCTTCCCTGGTCCACAGGCACCTGCACCCGCACATAGCGAAGCGTACCCGCCAATGTACCCACAGGCCAGTTATACCTCAGATTTATTGATGCTCGGATACTGTCCGTTAGCAAGTCACTTTTCCAGCGGTGGCGACGGCTGACATGGTTACCAACTTACTAACGCGAGGCGTACCAGTCGTGGTGTCGAAAGATAACCAAAATTATCCCTATGTGGCTAACATAGTCAAAGAGTGACAACAACAACAACAACTTTATTTTGTGATAATGACGGGGAGTTTCATGGCCAAGGGCGACACGGGCGATACCCTACCACATTATTCATTGCTCACAATACTAGCCTTCCCGAACCGCGCTCTCCAGGTCACGTAAACAGCTGGACTCTGGCATAGAACGCGGCTCCAGTAAATGACAACGCTTTCATCATCTCACGCACTACGGACGGTCTGGATATGGAACGTCTTGGAAAGGTTTTTGGGCCAAATATTCGCAGTGGATCGGGTGGTACACCAAAAGCCGGCTGGTTCGATTTTCGCTTGCGGGTATTGCGACTATACCCGCGAGATACGCGGAGGCGGTGCGGATCTACCTTAGCTTTACCCGCAGCACGCGATGACACAGAAATGTGTAACCGCAAAGAACAAACTTGTGCGGGTGTCTCCGGGTATCATCGGGTATACTCGCACCACACTCATCTTTACTGGTGATATATTTCTCTGCAGGACCCACTTCTTCAGGACCCACCACTTCAAGCTGGGCTGGTGGCAACTGGAAAGTGAACTGGTACTAGTTCAAGCTGGACTGGTAGCAACCGGAAGTGAGGTGGTTCCGGTTCGAACAGGACCAGTTTACATATTTGAGGGGAAGTTTCTGGCGCAATTCAGGTTCTTTCTCACTCGGAAGACGACGACGACGACACTACAAGCGTAGGCATTTGGGCCGCAAAGCACGCGGGCACCTTTCCTTCTGTCTGCACATGCTTCGTTCGCTGAAGCATAAGATGCGAAGATAAGACGAAATTGGTGCTGACTTCGGACCGACCGATCCACAGCGGAACCAAGCCGAGGTAACCGTTATCTAATTCGTTCCGTACGGACCTTTGGGATTTATCTGTGGAAAAGGTGTCACAGCCAACGCGTTCAAATTGCTGTTTGGTCGGTTTGGTGCCGACACTGTCGGCGGGCGAGATTGGTAAGTTTATAAGCCCTTTAACGATAACGCTTCAGAAAACATAAGTCGGGTGTAGTTCCGTATCGGGACCACTCGTTTTTAAAAATTAGTGAAACGGTTAGGAAAGTAAATATTGCATGGAAGTGGAAGAAGATCATATACTGAAACTGTGGAGTTTTTTATAGTGGAACACTTCTGAAGCATTTCCGTTTCTTTCCAGTGTTAAAAATATTTATTCCCAGTGATGTCTACGTTCATGTTCTAGACGCAGGCACTTTAAAGTCTTTTAGAAACGTTTTATCCTTTTATCACTATCACAATCCTTTTATCACTAGCCTCATGTATTTCTCTGCGCGATTTGTTTCCGTATCACTCCCCGATTCCTTCTCAATTAAAGAAAAATTCTGCCCCAGTGATAATTAATTCATGTCCATGTTCTATAACAGACGCTCTAAAGCCTTTTAGAAACTAATTTCATTTCCTCAATGCTTATTCCGTTAGAGTAATCGTGGGCTCAGATTTGGGAAAGCAACTTGCAGCACACGTGGAGACTCTGAGATATCGAAAGTGATTGTAAAATGGAAGGACGGCGTTGAAGCTTCTTCAGCTAACATTTTGGCTCTCGGTAAGTACATCTGGCATCGCAAGTCTTCCTCCCAGTATTTTTTTGTGAGCTATGCAAAGCAAGTACGCGTCCAAGTAACCGAAAATCACGGTTTCCAGACAAGGAAAATAAAAGAGAATGTTCGATTGCTTCCTAAGACGATAGGACATGCACCCGTAAAATTCTTACGACACAATTTAACCTGTTGACCGACTTTCTTGAGGTCAAGCAGACAAACTTCGTACCTGCTCTTTGCCTTATCTTGAGGCGGTGCTATATGTAGTGTGTGTATAGTGTAGTAACTATCGCTCCCTTGTCAAGGGACAGCAGAGTGAAACTCAGCAATCTCAGTTACCTTGAAGCCGGGCCAGAGCCAGGATTTTTCCGAGAGGGGGGTCCAGCTTTGGCAGCACGGTAGATACACTATCAAGGTCAATGGAACACTATGTAAAGACAGAAATTGAAGACAGGACATCCTGACCTCCCCACCCCCTTGAGATCCGCCCGTGCCCACACGAACGCCTCCTATGCGAATCATAATCTCCCTTTGCTTAATGTTTGGAAGGTGTGTTGTGTCACACACCGTCAAACATGGAAAATTGGTGCAAAGGGTAATGCAGTCATGATCATCTGCGTAAGCAGCAACGAAACTCTTGAAAATCCTTGAAACCCTCGAATACACCGGAAGTAGTATACGATCAGCTCAAATAGCTCACAACTCACACAGTTGCCTGGACGCCACTAATTAGCAATTAGAGCAATTTGTGACCCGCCACAGTAATTAGCAGTGATGGCCACTAACTACTTCTACAGTAGTTTAACTATAACTACTAACTACTTTGCGATTGAGTAGTTTAACTAGTAGTTCAACTACTTTTCAGGGGAGTAGTTAAAACTACTTCTTTAACTACTGCAATGTAGTTTAACTACATCTATAACTACTTAACGTTGTCCATCAACACCAAACCCTTGTAGTGTTCTTGGAGACCTAAATATGAAACACAAGCAATGATAAACTTTGGCTCAAGCCATTGCTACGATCGTCAGATAGAAAGCTTGCGGCGAAATTCTTTCTGTGCCTACGCGATAAACTAAATTGCAGAATTATTTCACAGCAAATGGGGCTTCACTAGACAAGCAATATTTATTTATTTATTCACATACCCCAAAGGCCATACCCTGGGGGACACCAGATGATTCGTGACAAAAGGACGACGAATGGTTGTTCACGAAAGTGGACTGGAGGCGGTCAGTTAAGAACATATGAATCCAGGAGAGAACATGTGCATCAAGGCCTAGTTGTGAGAGTTTTACCATTAATCTAGCGTGCGGTACATAATCAAAGGCTTTAGCAAAGTCCAGGAACACGGCATTTGTTTGAGTAGAACTGTCCATATTTGTGTCTAGGTCGTGGATAAAACCAGCTAGTTGTGTTTCACACGAGAAATTTTTACGGAAGCCATGCTGGCAGGGGGAAAAGTAAGCATTTGACTCTAGGAAGTTGATTACCTGCGAATATATAATGTGTTTCATGATTTTGCAGGGGACGCTGGTAATGGAGATTGGTCTATAGTTCAGCGGTGAATGAGTGACACCCCTTTTATGCACTGGTATTATCATTCCCCGACGCCAGTCTTCTGGCAGAACTGAACTATTAAGTAGGAAAGGAGTTGCCTCAGGACAGAAGTCGCCGATATTTGAACATAGACTGTTCTTTTTCTGGGGACCGTCCTCATCATTGGCATGGTATTTAAAGGGTTAGGTGTGACGTGTTTAAAGGTTCATGCGAATTGTCCCTTTAAACCATGCCAATGTTGAGGACGGTGCCCAGAAGAAGAATAGTCTCCGTTCGAAATATCGGCGGCTTCTGTCCTGAGGCAACTCCCTTCCTCCATCTGTACCGGTTCGCTGGATTTCTACCCATCTATGAACTATTAAGTGATTGTTGGAATATTGCAGCAAGAAATCTGCTCGAGTGAGCCTTTGTGTTTTTAAGAATTTTGCTGTTTATTCTATCGAAACCAGCAGAGGAGGGAACCTTGATGGAAGAGATAATCTTTTCAATGCCAGCAGGAGATATCGCCATCGGTGACATGCTATTGAAGATGGATGTGGGAGGCGCGGCAGGGGGAGTTGTGTCTTCGTTGGCGAACACGCTTGCGAATGCGTTATTGAAGATAAGAGAACATTGGTTATCTCAAAATTACCCTCATGATCTTTGAGTTGGATGTTTACCGATGGAGATTTTGGGTTTATAACTTTGTAGAATGCTTTGGGGTTGTGCTTCAAGAGTTTAACGAGGCTCTCGCCATAGAACATGCGTTTCGAAGAAGTCACCAATGATTTGTATTTCCGGGCGCACCCTTGATATTTTAGCAGTGATGATGCAGACTTAGAGCGCTTAGCAAGCCTGTACAGACGTTTCTTTTTACGGGCGAGCAGTTTGATTTCATGATTGTACCATGGGTCATGACAATGTGTCTAGATGAGAATGGAGGGTATATAGGCTTCAATAAGTGCATTCATCTTGGATTTGTATAAATATTAGTATCCGCGACTGTCCGTAGTTCAAAATTAGCGAGAAAGTTGTAACGGTAAAAGTTGTGACGGTAAGTTGTAACGGTAAAAAAGAAAGTACGCCAAGTAATTGGATAATTCAGAATTTATTTGGTCGTAGTTACCGTTATCGTATAATCGTATGCGTTTGCACGAGGAACGACGGGGCACGCTGGGGACAGATATTGTAAAGTGTAGCACTTTGTCGCCACTCAAGGCGCATGGAGAAAATACAGAACCTACTATATCTGGGTCGTTAGGGAGGATTAGGTCTAGGATGTTTGATGAGGTGGGAGCTACACGGGTGGGTTCATGAGCCACCTGATGAAGTTCAAACACATCACACAAATCAATGAAAGAACGTTCTTCACTGCCAGAGGCTGAGGTGGATCTCCAATTAATTGAGGGGTAGTTGAAATCACCGAGAAGAATAACCTTTGAATTTTGGAATTTGTGAAATATATGATGTAGTGATTTGTGTAATTCTAGGATGAATGCATCACAGCGATAGAAGGTAAAGCCAGGACACTCTGCTAACAGCTCACTGTCTCTTATATCCGGCGATAACCAAATTTCAGTAAGTGCAACAGGGTCACATTCACAGGATTGCAACAAACTACACAAATCCTTACTCTTTGGAATAAAACTGCGGACGTTACAAAAAACAACAGATAAAGCATGTGCGGTAGTACAGTGGTGGGAAACAGAACAGATCAGCTATGGTGTACGTTCAACAACCTGTTTTAAACATTGTTTTAAAGCAACCTGTTTTAAAGCATTAAAAGTGAAGATTTAGTACACATGCACGACACAATTGCTCTGCACCTCCGCTCTCATCAAACACGTAGCTCAAGGTAAAAGTCGGAAGCACAATCGTGCCGTAAAGGTTGCGGCAAAATCGGAAGTAGTTGGCGCCTTCAGTAACCTAACTACTGTAGTTAACTACTTAAAAGAGTAGTTTAACTAGTAGTTGCCACTACATTTCTGCAAGTAGTTGATCACTACTTTTTAACTACAATCAGGTAGTTTAACTAGTACTTTAACTACATGTAGTTAACTACTGGCCATCACTGGTAATTAGGATCATTCATTCAGCGACTCATTACACTAATTGGAAGAGCATCTAAAACGTGTCCAGACCACTGTGTGAGTTGTGGGATAGTTGAACTGATAAAAAATAAAAATAGGCAGAAAATAAAATAAAAAGATAGAAATAGAGTGGAGAGATGTAGTATAGTTGGAGTTCAACGGCGCCATCTTGAAGAAAGCGGTCCGGAACAGTCGCTGGCCATCACTGGGCTACGGAGCACAGAGGCAGGTTGCAAAGTGACGGGAGCTGTGACGTCATCATGACATGTCTGGGCATGTTAGGGCAGCTCTGGACATGCGAGGAGAAAAACACTCATAATACAGAGGCTCTGAAAGCAGGAGTAAATACGCTAACCATCAATAGCTAACAACAAAAAGAATCAGACACACAAGCAACGCAGCCCACCACAACAGCAGTCACGGGAAACTCAGAACGATGCGGCTGCTCTATCCGACAGCCAGGCAGAGAACTGACTCGTAATGCTTTTTCTCCTCTATAAAGTCCCGCATCTTGTCCACTTCCGTCTTATTCTTGTAATTCTTCGTGAAGAAGCTGCGGGCATTACACATGTGGCTAGTGGCTCCAGAGTCGATTCACCAGTTCTTCAGAGAAGAACCACCTCCCGAAAAGAAGGCCATCTCTGTCAATGACGATCGTTCGGACGTTGCCGTCCTGACTCTCTGCCTCCCACGCTGTCGCTGAAGGTTCCTCCTCTGGGCTTGCCATGCTGTACAATTTCGCCGAATATGGCCAACCTTCTTGCAGAAGAAACATTCCAGACTGTCCCGAGAATTCCTCGCGGTGGCCTGACCTTGAGCACAAAGCGCAGTTTCCGTATCAGACGTTGAAGCCGTCATCTCGTGTCTCCTCTTGTACTCGTCGCCCAATTTCCCTTTCACATATTTCAATGTGAGATCGTCATCAGGGCGAGTATCGAGTGCTGTAACAAGTGCTTCATAGCTGTCCGGAAGTCCACTCAGAAGAAGGGCGGTCACTTGGAAATCTGTGACGTCTTGACCAATCCCTCTAAGACGTTCCACCAGTTCCTGAACGAGCCTGATATATGCCTGCATGTCTTCATCCTTATCCAGCTTCGACTGATAGAGCTTTCTCAAAAGGTAGAGCTTAGTCGTGAGGTTTGCCCTCTCGTGGATCTTTCTCAGCTCTTCCTACATTTGCCTTGCCGAGGAACATTTGCACACATGAATAATCTGACTGTCATCAATGCTGAGACAAATCGTGCTTTGCGCCTTACAGTCTCCTGCGATCCATGTACTGGGAGGACTCTCCGGTGCTGCCTCGGTGACATATTTCCAGGTTTCTTCACGGATGAGAAGCATGTTCATTTTAAATTTCCATGCCTGGTAGTTTCCGTCCACCAACTTGGCCACCACGAACTTGCTTGAGTCAGACATATCTTCTCCTTCAGCAAAGAGTGCAACCGTGTCCTGGGCCCATAACCTGATGTGGATCGGAGAAAAGCAATCCAGTGACGGTAGAACAAGAATGGTTTATTCAACCGTCCCGCGCAGAATGGGCTGAGCGCGCGTGCTATATGCACGTAGGTTGTTGCTTTCTTTATTTGGCAAAAAAAACTACATGTGGAAGGAAAGCGTGACTGAACAGGTCTGGGCATATCAAGACACGTCAGGAAAAATCGCACGTTTGTCAGACAACAAGGGGAACAAAAGCGCAGAGAAACACTTCAACAAAGTAGAAAACCAGCATCCAACTATTTCTAAGCGCACACACTCCTCTCACTCGAAGAACAGTGCTCATCATAAATCCGTCCAGGACAATGCACACCATCGACCATTTTTCTATTGCTCCACTTTTTCCCAGTAACGGTCAATGCAATGCTACAGACACCTGAAAGACTGCATGACGTCATCACATCCTGTCTGAAGAAGGCAGTGGCAAAGAGAAACGCTCCTATTATTTATTAAATCGCAAGATTATTTCTTTTCCAACTCTTAATGATATTCATTCTTAGATTAAAATTCAAAAAAGTATCCTGCATGAAGGCTGATCTTAGCGATTTTTAGTGTAAAGGCTTATCATTGTCATTAGAGTCACAACAGCAGTAAACTACCACTGCTCTTTGAAATAATAATTGTGACCCTGGAATACTCAACATCATCACCAGGCTTATGTAATACACGGCACTCAAGCTTTTCTATGCTCATACATTCGTTGTCTGAGGCTACACCTGCGAGCAAAAAGGCGGGAAAGCCTGGGGGCAAAGTTCCATTCGTGCTCGACGGAGGACTAGACAGAACATTACGGGACACAACGCCATTACGGGAACATGATTGCACTCCTACTATATTAATGATTATTGCATTGCAGTTTAGGAAGACTACCACAAAAAATCCGTACTACGCTCAACTACAATTTAGGACCCTTAAAATTCTACATTCTATGGAAACTATAATTCCCCTGTTACTTGGATCACTATTAATCAAGCACTCCAATTTTCTCTCGCTTCCCATTTCAGCCTTGTCATGCAGTGAAGCGACTCGCATCCAAAATAATTTATTTTCACTGAGGGTGGTGTGCGCTAAGATGCAAGCATTTCTGCACAAATACCTATAACAGATGACTTCCTCAACACATCGTGCTCCTAATGACATCTAACAAACAAAAAAACATACAAACCCTCTTCTCACGAATTCAGCATTACTATGCGGCTTTCTTCTGCGTAAAATCGGTGAAAAAGGGAAGGGGCAAAAAATCGTGCGCACTTGTTCTTGAATTGCAATGACTTCAAAAACCGAAGCATACGCTAATAAATTAACGATGAAAGATGAAACTCACTGAAAAGCTATGTATGTATTTGTCCCTTCGATGTTGTTCCAGCTTCAGAACATCAGTTCTCTCATACGCTAATAAACTAAGAAAAAGACACCCATTTCTGCAATCAGACGATTCTTGCATAATGTTACATACACAGCTGCATTGCCCTTGCGTAAAGAAACTACAGGACAAGCGCACACAACTTCCTTTAAGCGAGCAGGGAAAAGGCTTAAGACCTCAATCGCAGGGTCATCACACATCCCTACGCGGCTAACACAAGACGACAACAACAAGGTACTAGCGGCGGGTAAAATTGTAACAAGAAAGACACTCCTAAACCAGCCCCAACATGCCATGATGACGTCACAAACCAGGAAAAAAGCACACATGCGCGCGCACACAGCAGCTCAGGGATGCACAAAGGAGAGATGCTTTATAGGAATTTCTCCCCCACGCTCACATACCAGCATTTCTGCACAAATACTTATAACTGCAAACAGTTTACTCAATTAGCATATCAAGGAAAGTCAATACTCACTCAACAACATCTAACAAAAACAAATAAATTCCATTCTAACTATTTCTGAATGCAAGCGACTTTCTTCTGCTCTACGTGGATGCTGACTGTTTCCCCTCAGCTACATTCTGAGTAAAGCAGTGAAAGAAGAAAGAGCAGTGAAAAATTACACGTACTTGCGCTCAATAGCTGTAACTGCGAGAAACAGTAGCGCACGTTAATAAACTGAGAACAAGGCACTCACTTCTGCTATCAGAAAATTATTGCATAATGCGATACACACAGCTGCGTTGTCGCTGCGTAAAGAAAGCACAAGACAAAGGTGTACATAAATTACCTTACGCGATTATGGAAAATCACTTCTACTCGGGCAGCATAACACGATATACGCCGAATTTTTACGGGTGGAATTTGTAAGCCACTGCTGAGCAATTACACGCACACAGGACGACGCATACAACACACGACGGGGATAAGGGTTAACACGGAGCGGTCAGGAATAATCTCAGCGTTACCGCACATCGCTACGAAGCTCAACGGCTAACACAAAACGACAACAAGATGTTAGCGAAGGGTAAAAATTGCAGCAAGAAAGACACTACTGAACAGTCTGGACATGCGGCATCGCATACAAAATACTGCTCATCGGGGAAAAGGCCTAAGCCTACGACAGAACATCATACAGAATACACAACTTCATTTTTCTATTTTGCGTAAACTAAACGCGGTTTGCTCGGAAAACGACGTACAAATTTTCTTAGGGAGCAGAAAAATATAGGAACTTCTACTCCATGCTCAGATACCACCATTTCTGCTCAAAAACCCGTAACTGCAAGATTAAGCACTGCTTACTTCATCAACATATCGAGCACCCAACAAAATCAAACAAACCATCGCACTTCCACTGATAGAACACTATTCAGCTTTTACCAGTCGGCTTTCTTCTGCCGAGCAGCGAAAAATTACACGCACTTTTGCTCGCATAGCTATCAGCGAAAAAAATAAAATAACGAAACACACGCTAATAAACTGTGACAAAGACACCCATTTCTGCTGTCACATAATTATTGCATAATGCTAAATACTCAATTGCATTGTCCCAGCGTGAAGGGAGAACAGAAAAAGGACACACAATTTATCTTAAGCGAGCAGGGAAAGTCACTTCTACTCGGACAGCTTAATACCATAAAGTCTGAATTTTTGCAAACAAAACGAAGCTTGAACAGCGCTACGAACAAGCACACACTCCTATTCATTTCTACTGATAGAATTGGAGCTAAAGGCGTGAGCCACATTACAAGAACAAAGCTCACTGCTTCAGGAAAGCATATCAAATGCACCGCAACAGGACCGGCGTCGGGCACTCATAAAATAGCCTGCCCAACACAGACTTCACCAGGTTTGCCTGATCAAATATGGCAGGCAGTTGCGGCAGAGAATACAAATTATTTTCCTATACCGCGAATTTCTTTACATAGGGTTTATTATATCGAGGTCTCACTGTATTCCACATTTCCCAATTTCACGAGTCTTGTGCGCTAGCCCACGCAGCGTGTTCCCGACGTCCATATAGACGACATAAGTACATGAAAAAAAAAAAAAAAACGTGTATGATACATAACTATGCAGCAGTGCCATGCATGGGTTGTGTGTGCATCTGCAATCACTGGATGATCAACACTACAAGCTATTTAGTGCAGAGTTGATATCGTTTCACCATTCTTGTGCGTGCGTTTGTGTTGTGCTCGCCCCTCCTCATGTGGTTGGGATATTTGAATGCTGAACAAGGAATCAATGATATGCACACAAAGGGCTGCATGTGCACTGCTAACGCCACCTAGATACAAAAGGCCTGCTTAATGCCTCCTCTCCCTACTTCGCTACATGGATATTCAGAATTCGTCTGCTACAGCGATTCGCCATTCTACCAGTTCAAGAACTCGTAAACGATTGCAGCTAACATGAAATAACTGATGTTGAGGCTCTATCATCGATTGCAGCTAACTTCGCAAATTTGAACCAGACTAAAAGTGCAACACGCTTTCCAGAAAATTACTGTTGAGAAAAATATGGAACCATTTTGTGCTTTTCTTTGTTTGTATGCGAGAATATTCATTACTCGCAGACGACAGTGGCTGCCCATGCGTCTTACGGTGGCTCGTCTCTATGGCTACAACTACTGAAAGCACGCTCGCGATTGGCTATCGGCCGTTGAAAACCCTATCCTTATTGGCTGACCCTTAGATGTTATGTCACGGAGATGAATAAGCGGGCTTTCTCAATTTAGGTGGTGTTGGCGTTGCCCAGCATGTAAACGTCCTGACTGCCAGTTGGAGAAGGCAAAAATCCTGCATGGGAGGGAGTACTTGACGCGCAAATCGTTGGTCACAGTGTAGCAAGTTCTCCAAGCACCAGCAAAGGACCACATCTCTCTTGCACAACCATATCTAAGGCCGTGATTTTCTGCAGCGGCGCCAAATACGGGAAACACTTTCTTTTCTTGAATGATAAGAGAACAAGAAATATTTCATAAAATTGGAGATTCAAAGCGGTGTTGTGGTTCAGCATTACATACATGATATCTTGTGTTCTCCTCTGACAGAGAATGCATTCTGTCACCATTGATCGTTTTACACCTGCTGAAAGATCTTTCAGCATCTTAAGAAGTACGGGAATTCTATTGGAAGATTATAGAGGAGATTACAAAACATGCCCTGTGGATGTCTTTAGGATATCCTTTCTATTTGTGGACTGTAGGCATTATTTAAGAGCCTAAGGCCAACTCCCCGTCATCAAATCAAAATCCCCCACTGCCACCGCTAAACTGCACACGAGAGGGACGCAGTCCCTTCCTCAGGCGAAGTATACACAATAACCTTGGCCTAACATTATCTTAAGCTAAACTAAAACTTGTCTGTGGTGGTCCTGTCTGTGGTCGTCCGCAATCGATAACTCGAACATCCGCACACCCCTAGGAATAAGGAATTCCTTGAAACTCCGGCCCAAACGAAGGATTCCTTGATTAATTCCGGATTCAGCGATATGTCGCAGAGAACTTTGGGCCTTGCACATCAATAGCAACACCATCTAACTGCTCTGTGGACGTCACCGTTGCCATGATCGAATGATCTGTGACGACCTGGGACTCTGAACTACAAATATCGATTGATCAAAATAGAATATTGATATTTAAAATATTGATACGTTATCAATATTCACAACAGAAAGAAGTACATATTTCAGAGATACTCAGATATCTTCCATAAGAACACGGTTACTTTACCGAGATCTTTAAGACACAGGGAGTACTGACTGGGAAAAACACTGATTACCGTATTTTGTCAAATCTAAGATGACGTGTAATATAAGACGACCCCCAAGTTTAGGGTACACGAATTTGAAAAAAAAAGTAAACAGGGATTGGGAGGCAGAATTGCAGTGGAATCAATGCACAATACCGTTTATTAGGCCTGTGCGAATATTCGAAATTTTTGAATATCGAATCGAATAACTGTATATTCGATTGGGTTCGAAATCGAGCAGCAATATTCGAATACATTTGACACTTTTTCTAATAAGGCACGTTGTCTATACCAAAATGACCGCTGTGCACGCGTACTCAGTTTGCCTTTGTAGCATCAATTGAAAAACGCTCGTCAATCCTTCGATTTACGCACAAAATTTTTGGGGAGAAATCGCTGAAAGGAACAACTGCCAAAGCTGTTTTCCGAGGTGTTCTCATCGCCATCGCGAGAACTGCTGCGCACGCGCCGCGTCTGTCGACAAGCGCAGGCGTCTGTTCAATGACTGCTGAAAGTTGCCTTTGCGGTTGTGCCCGGTAAACCCGCATGCTGTAACTCGTAAGTTCAATTCAAACAAAACCGAACAATTCAAACAAAATTAGTTCACGTAATGCTACCGTTTAGAAGAAAAACGCAACGAAAACATAGCCTTCTTTGGCGGCAACCCCGTCCCCAGGAAGCAAAGATTGGCTGCATCCAATGAGACGGCAGCAGAAGCGTGTGCATACCAATCATGCGTGAGTGGGTTTACAATGGGTCCGATCGTAGTCCGATGGGTCCGACAACACTGATGTAAGAGTTGTTTTACTGACTTTTGATGTAAGAGTCGTTTACTGCTTAGCGCCGTTGCGGAAAGAGTCTGGTATAATTCTTATTGTAGCTTCGAGACAGAATCAAAGTTTTGAATTATGAGAACAAGTATGAAATTAACATAGCGTGTAACGTAATTTGAAGTCAACTTGTTTTTGCCGTTGTGTGCCCCTTGAACAGTTTTAGAGAAAGAAAAAATGATGTTTAAAATGACTTCTGTACTATTTTAATTCGTGTTCTTGTTACGTATGCTCGAAACAAACTTGGTTTCAGCGGTGGGGAAGAGACTACATATAGTAGTAAAGTAACACTTCATAAGCTCGCAAAAATAAAAAGGAAATAGAAAACAATAGAAGAAATGAAGACTTGTCGTGTGCCAAATTTATATTAAAAATGTACCTTGCAGTACACTGTCACGAACCAGGGCTCAGATCATGAACCTGCACATGTGCGCGTTGTCGTTAGTTTTTGCGCTGTCAAAACATCGCAGCACGAGAGCTGCAGGCTTGACTGGCCTTCGAGTGGGAGCTGGTGGAAAATCATGGGCGAAGTGATGTGTCTAACGCTTCCTATGGAATACCGGGGGCCTTTCATAGTTTGCAACTGGATATGGTCCACTTATGCAATTTCGCTGCCACGCAGAAATAAAGTTCACAAATATGAAGCACACAACAATAATACTGACGAGGAAATCTTATGACACATAATTTGAAGTTCGCTCATTTTGTCTGGGATGTAAGGCACAGTTTATGACCGGGACTTCCATATTTTGCAAGAATATTTATAAGTTATAAATAGCCATAGATTGAGAAGTTACCCGTCAAAAATAACTCATTACGGGCCTATTAGACCACATGAAAAATGTAACTAAGTTAATAATGAAGTTCTTCAGCCTGAAATGTAACTCGCAGTTGCGGAGCTGCTTGAAAGAAAGAATGAGTTACTTCCAGGTTACGTCGGACACAAAGTAGCACTATACACAGGTGCAGCGAACGTGAGCAGTTGAGTTAGACCTTGAGCTGCCTGCGAAGGATTGCAATACGTTTAGATAGTTTTCGTTTATGTCCAACAATTTGATTGCTTTGCATCTCACTCCCTGTGGGCGCACAATGATTCAGCTTCAATGGCAGCGGTTCTTACTTCCTGAATAGAATACTGTAATTCACTGAATATCATGTTCTGTGGCAAAGAACGTTGCAAACAAAGCACGTTTCTAGAAAAGAAATAAGTGGACATGAGTGAAAATTGAATTAAATGTAACTTGGAACTAAGTTGAAGTTACTTTTGCAAAGTTACCTGGAAAAGGAACGAGTTCCTCTCAAAGTTACCATGGCGCAACAGTACCGAGTTACGTTACAAGTTACCAAAAAAGAATAACTTAGTTACAGTAACGAGCTACCTCGAACTCAAAATATCAAGAGGACTGCACAATAGTGACCCGACTGTCAACTCATGAATGTTAAAAGGATGATTGACTAATATAATGGAGCATGCACTGATGCACGAAGTACTTCAAAATTGTACATAATGTAAGGTATCTAGCACATGTTATACTTCAAGTACAGTACCAAGTACCATACTACAAATATACCTAAAGCAAAACACAATAGTCCTTTGCTCCCCCCAAGGTACTCTTCCGCACCCATCAAGTACGTTGCAAACTGAGATTGTATCGCTTGACGTCTCAATACTTGGTAGTGATGAAACGCGCGGTAATTATGCTTCGACTGTTATCTAGAGAAAGCTTTTAGCTAGCATTTTTGCAGAGTCAGGCTGTAATATATGGAAAGTTTACAGCTGACTCATTAACATGAACCGAAAGAAATCATTTTGGGACCAGACTTTGCGTTTGTATTGCCAATTGGGTACGTGAGTACCTGAAAGGAAAGTACCGATGAAAAGTACTTAAAGTACAGTGTAAGGTACACAGATTAAAGTGTACCCTAGGAGTAAAAAGAATTCAGCAATGTACTTAGTGTAGTACTTTAGTGCTTGGTACTTAAAGTACTTCTCACCACTGAACGGATGGCATCATCACTTTGCTACTGCTGGCTCCTACAGCAATAAAGAGTGCTAGCTCCTGTGGTTTTGAAACTAGAGTTCTGGCTCCGGGTAGGAAGAATTTCCACCAGCAGCTCCACGAGAACAAGAGAAAGGTGCAAGATACAAAGGGTTTTCAAGAACTGCATAAAATTGCATGGTACTCAAGGGTTTCAAAGACCAGTGGGAAACGTGCACACATACAAACAATCTGAGGAATGCAGAGGAGGGAATCACAATGCAGAAGACAAAGCGACGGAGTAGCGGACAGGACGTCATGTGCACATAGAGACGTGAGAACTAAACTGTTCCGTGCACGCCAGACTTTTTTATTTTGTGTTTGTTCATTTCTTATGAGTGTGGTGCTGATTGTGGATATGTATTTTATTGTATTGCACATCATTATTAATTGATCTGTTGTTTTTGAGTATGTAATAATAAGCACAGATAATGACAGCAACGTGCGGTTGCCAGAACAGCACCGTCCTTCTCTTAACCCCCTTTTTAAAATAAATGTGAGGGCACCGATCACGTGACTTTCATACGTGCGTCACTTGGTGTCGTGACTTCACTGAATCACTGAACGAATCTGTTAAATGAATCACTAAAACGAACTGAATCAAATCAAACGATACACTAAAGAGAGTCGTTTTGCCCATCACTACTACACCTATTCTTATCTTTTCTTTTATTTATTTATTATTATTATTTCTTATTTCTGGAATAGCAAGCCGACGTCCCGTTTGGCTGACCTTTCCCCGTTTTCTTTTTTTTTCCTTTTCGTCTAATAAACATATCCCCCCCCCCCCCATCACTACTTTTCCGAGCCCTGAACAGCCGAGTAGCGTCATGCGGCTGTTGCATGGTGATTACCCCATCATGTTGCAAACTGGGGAAGGCAGAGCTTTTGATAGTAACGAAAATTACGGAGGCCGAACCAGCCGAAGCTGGCGGTGGGACCACCGGTGGGGCCGCCACCAGCACTATGTTCTCACTTTTCAGTTGCCTTCAATTTGTCAAAAAGGTACAATGGGCAGCGCAAATGGATTGTGTAACAGGTGCTGCTGTCATGCAAAGTGCACTGGAGTCCGATCAAAAACAGAAAAGTGTATGGGTCGAGTCATGTGATGCAACTTCAGTTGCGCGCAACCAGGTTGCGCCACGAAGTCGTGAAGCTCTTGTTGCGCAACAAGAGATGCAGAGTCGATCGCTTCACAAGCAATTTCTCCTGCAATTCTAGCTGCAACCTGTCAATAACACCGCTCGGCCTTGCAAGCACGACCAATCAGGAAGACTTCCATGTGTCCCTCATTGCAGGGGCACTACGTGAGACGATGAATTTATTACCGACAAGTGGAAATTATGCAAAATTATCGAAGTAGGGTAGCCAAGAATTGAAGTCGCAGTACGATTGGACGAAAATGATGACAATGATGTTCTTTCGCGCCATCTGGCGAGCTCGGTGACCACTATGGCATTTCGAGTTGCTCGCCGTATAAAAGGGACCTATTTGGTGCAACTTCGGTTGCGTGCAACCGTAACGGGAACACAGCTGCAACACAAAGTCGCATCCCGTGAAAACACCCTAAGATCATTTTTCAGACATATCTGCACTATATCGTAACTTTGTGAGGAAACACCGTCTATCAATTGACTCAAGAAGCAAACGTGGGCCCATCTTAACGAAATTGACTGCCAGTACGTACCATATCACTGATAAGACATTGGCAGCAACCACAGCTAAAAATGTACCTAACTTTCTTGAATTATCCATATTTTACAAAATTTTGAATACATACAGTTATTCATATTTAACTAAACGAAGTGAGCGGGTGCCCCCACCCCTGCACAATCTTGTAACATCCCTGGCCAAGGTTCAGTGATGGTCACTTCCGGGTGTTCTGTGACAAACTGCCTTATGTGCCTGTGAAGGTCTTCAGACTGGGTTACGCAGGCCGCCTGCATCAACGCGACTACATTTTCATTTGCGATCCTTGTCCCTAAATATTCAAATGTTTCTGTCTCTACGTGAATGTGGTAGTCCACAAAGTCGGCGTTTATGCAGAGCTGCCTGAGGTCTTCGCCTAGGGTGTTACAAGGTTTCCTGCGCTTGTGTTCATTGATCACCCCCCCAATAAGTAGACAAGTTAACAATGATCTTCATATTCTGCGATGTAATAGTGCTCCACCTGTCTCTAATTCGAGACAACATTACAGATCTCAAAACTTCGAAGTTCGTGTAACACGGGATTGACGTCGTGTTTAAAACGTGGTCGCCAGCCACAATGTCGACTGTGTATTTGGCTTTCACGTTTTTGTTTTCCGGACTGTGGAGCAGTTGTATGTATACTAGCAATTGCGTTCTCCTTAAACGGCGCTGTCTTTTTAAGATAAGTCCCCATTTAGTGTCCAATTGTTCATTTTCAACAATCGGCTGATCCTGAACTTCATAATTTTCGCCCTCTAGAGTAACCGCGCATTGGGGAAGCTCCCACTCATGCCGGCTGTTTATGACGTGGGGAGTGCTCCAAGCGTGACTTCCGTTGACGGGGCGCTTAAGACATTGTGGGTTTGGATATGGGGTAGGGGCACACACCGCAGGCCTAATCGAATGTTGTTGTTCTCCAAGAGTGCAGGACCTCTTCTTCTTTGGCAAGGGAGATGAATAGGATGTAGTTTAGTAACGAAGACAAAATGATGAAAAACAAGGAAACCCAATATGCGCCCTGTCTCTACATGCAATTTTACTACTTTACAGGTCAAAAATTGTTACCCATTTGCAAAATTTCTAAATTTTGATACGAAATTACCTCTTTCGACAACGGATGGATGTAGTTCCGAAGGTCATCAAATAACAGAAGATTTTAGCAGAAAGATGAAAAAAATACGGAAAAAATCAAGCAAAAGTCAAAGTCGTATACCGTACCAAACATCCAAAAATTAAATCTAGGTATATTTCTTCCGGTATACTTCCAGGCTTCCAGGCGTTCTTCCAGGCAATCCACTATCTTGTTCGTTCCCATGAGAATGAATTCGTTTTCTGGGCGATGATTGGCTGTTTTCAAGTTTGTTCGCGAGCTCACAAACGGCTAGGCAACAGCGCGGCGGATGTGCCGGCTGGAATCGGCGTCTTCGGAGTCCCCGGTGTCCGTTTCAGAGGACTCGTGTTGTGTAACGGTTGGGTTGGACTATGTGTTGTGATTTTTCCGCGTGCTGTATCATGTGAGTGTCCTCGAACAGTCGCAGCTGCCAGGGAAGATGCCTGCGCAACATTTCTGCTCTGCTTCTTGGTGTAGAAACGATTCGAGAGTACGAACGCCTCGTACCCGATACCCTGTAAACGACTGCCGACAGTCATTTGTCATTGCTTGTTACCTTACAACACCGCATTCGATCTAAAGGTATGATGCTGCTATAAGTCTGATCCTCGCTGATTTCGCTGTCTCCGGAAGTCTCAAGCCGCCTCAAGAAAGCGTTTGTTCCACTAGCTGATAGCCGATAGTTCGTATACATATGTGAGCGGCCTGAAGCAGTTCCGCCTCCTCTAAACGTGTTGATCACCTACGTTGATTGAATTTTTGTCATTATTGCCGCAGTCTTTTACTGTATTTTGTAGTTTCGAAAAGCTGATGTAGCATTATGTCCTTTGCAGGAAAAGTGACATTATGTAGAGCCTCCGGTGACCTCCAAGAAAAGTAGGCTCGATCCCCTTACTACATGTACTATTCTTCACTACATCCCACTGTCGTGTAATGTCGTGATGTTCATGGGAGCAATCATTTCGGTAATTTCATCCTAATGTCGGCACGAATTCTTATTGGTTCCTCATTTCTTGTATTCACTGTGGTGACTGCCACGGTGTCCAATCTTCTTTGCTTCATTGCTTCTGTGCTTTGAGCTGCCTAGTTTGAAAGTTTGGGCTCGATCCCTGCCTTGGCTGTGTTTTGACGAATTTCCGAAGCTATCGCTGCTGAACGACTCCCACGGTTTCCAATCTCTCCCCAGGTCGAAAATATCTGCAAGTGGAACCACTTGCAAGTTGTTTATGAAACAAATACCCATTTGAGAAACCACTTTGAAATTGTCCACTTTAAAAAACACTTGCAAGTTGCGCGACTTTAGAAACCACTTTGCAACTGGTTCCACTTCGGAAACCACTTTGATGCATTTCCACTTTGAGACCCATTTGCAAGTGGTTTCACCTGCAGAACCACTTGCTAGTTAGTTGACTTCCAGCTTACGCAGAGTAACCCTTGCATACTGCGTGAACATGAGGCACAATTAAAAAAAAAAGCTAGTCATGATTCAAGAGGTACGGCGAACCGTTTCGTGCATGAGGTACACATGTGATTGGACGTGCCTTCGCGACATACAAACGATATCAGACAAACGTCAAACATTGTCAGTTCTCATTCGCCCGTGCCATTTCAAGCTTCCAACATGTCGTGGACAAGGTAATCGTGCAACCACCGAAGTCCAAAGTGAAAGTGTTTCGCATATTCGCGACGGGCATAAAACGCACACACTGAGGCACAGAGCCACACACTATTTTATTACGAAAATACATACGTTGAAAATAGCATCTAGGTTGACACAATAATAGAAAACATCTCGTGCACAATGTTGGGAAGTGTTTCATAAGTAAGCATGGTTCAATGTCACAAGGTATCGCACAGTGGACAGACAATATTACTAAGTGCAGTCCGCGTTTCTTAAGGTGATCAGATAGTATGACTCTCGTGACAGTTCGAGATCCAATTGAATTGCAGAATGAAAAAATCCAAGTCTGAAATGGGGTGTTGAATCACATATTAGTCATGTTCGAACTGTAAATCGGTTCATCGGCTTACCCTCTCACAAAGCGAAGCCAGTAAAATCGAGATTCAAATTAGGAGACGCAGATTTCGACTCAAACTCACTTCCCCCTTTGTTCTCCATCCAAGCCATCCGAACGAGCACCGTAGAACGCCTACTCTGTTGCGACTTGTAGTCGAGTGATATCATAGGTGATGGCGGTTTCATGGCGAGGTGAGGCATTGAGTTTTGCCTCCTTTGCGCCTGAAGTACGCGGAACTTGGCATATGATACTGGGCAGGTTCAGTCCATTGCACTGCTCCATGCCACCGACACAACGTTGAAATGATACAAAGACACGGATTGGATTGGATTGCCTTCGTTTTTCTGTTTAGTGTTCCTCTTGTGATACCCCAAGTGGACCCTGTCTAACGCACTCTGACTTTCAAAGTGGTTCCAGTTTAACCCACAAGGCTATGGCCAAACCGACGCTGACTTCGCAGTGGACAC
This sequence comes from Ornithodoros turicata, assembly GCF_037126465.1. NCBI lineage: Eukaryota > Metazoa > Arthropoda > Arachnida > Ixodida > Argasidae > Ornithodoros > Ornithodoros turicata. The sequence goes on from NC_088208.1 coordinate 760,331, forward strand.
AGTTTGTCAAGGAGGTGGTGCTATTTCGAACCAGTTTGCTGATCAAGAGGTTCCAGCTTAGCCCACAACGGCTCTGACCAACCCACTATGACCTCCACTTTGGCAAGATAGTGGTTCTATTTCAAATCACTTCGCTAACCAAGTGGTTCCACTGGTTCCAAGTGGTTAATGCCCCCCCTTTGTGCCATTAAACCCACAATCTCTCTCTCTCTCCCACTCTGGCCCTCTTTGTTGTTCAAGTGGTTCCACCATATCCCCCTTGGGACTCCACTTAATTTTTTCACTTGAGGTCCCCCCTCAGAGGTTCGAACGCCTTTCTGTCCTCATTCCACCTGGATGCTTTGAGCCACTTGATGCCTGCTCTTGCTGCAGAAGTTTCCTTCCTTTCTTAACACGACATCTATCATATGAAAACTATATAGAAAAGTTAGCTTCCCTGCGAACTTAGCGCTGTATAATTTCTGCCCTGTGTGTTATCTTGTAGTGACCACCTTGCATGCAAATAAATATTGCAGACTTGGTTTGCTTTAGTACGCTAAATTGCCGAGCCCACTTGTACAATTGTTTAGTAAGTTCCCCAGCCCTTTCCATGTGTGGGTTAGTTAGTCAGATGTAGATGTTCAGCATTGCTCCGCTTTTACCCTTTATCACCGAACTCCTCATGTAAATATCTCATCCTGGATCACCTGATCGCTCACACTTGTAGATAGCTTTAAACTGCCATACTAACTGGTTATCGTCATCCTCCTCTCTCTCTTATCCTGGACCATCTCATCGCTCCCCATACCTGTAGATAGCTTTTAACTACCACACACATTCTCTCTCACATCATCATCATCTGCCACACACTCACCATAGTTTTGGCGCTCTATGGCCTTTGTTGCCTTTGTGCCATTAAACGCATAATCTCTCTCTCTCTCCCTTTCCTAAGTAACTTTTCTGGCTTTAGGGGCATGCACACTTCATGGCAGAAGCACTGCTCAAGCTGCTTAGAAAGACACGGGAATTCCTCAACATTCATACAGGAGGATCCTGATTTTATTCCACTGCAATGTGATATAGGGGCTTCAGCATGGAATATGACATCAATATGAAAGCATAAATGAAATGTGCAGTGCATACTTGAGAAGAAATACATAAATAAAGAACTAGTTGCATGCCACAATAGTTTACCATAACAACTGTACACATGCCACAGTAGAAGCAAATACAGACAGCGTAATGGCTCTCGAGCAGCATGCTTCCCTTGCTACGCACGTGTTTTAATACCATGATGTGGCATTACCTCAAGTACTGCCCTTTTCCGAAGCAGTCAATCTAGAGAACACCATCTAAATATTGTACAATAGCGGTACTGTCTAACGATATTACAAGATTTCCAAAAGTGGGAATAAGTAACGCTGAAAGAATGAATAAGTACTGTGAAACGTAAGCAATGCTCAATACTTATCTTGTATACATTCTAACATTCGTAACAGAAGTCTAAAAGGCCATTGTCATGTACATGCTACTGAAGTAAAAATACACAGTCATCTCAAGGCACAATAAATGGAAAACTCATGTACAGTGCTTGCTGCCTACATGCCCAGTACAGCCTAAAATAAAGCAAGCAAAAAATGAAACCAGGGTATCTACAAAGTTCTTTGTTCCAGTTTACATATAGTTCTTCAGTTATTCTCCATCTCAACATTACCTGTTATTTCATAACCATATAGGGCAGTGATAGCATGTAGTTAGCCCTGTATTGTGGTACTTTATATAGAGAGATATACGCCTCCTACAGTAATGAGCACGTACTATGCAGCGTATCACACACAGTCAAAACATATATGTGTAAAAAGAACCAGATATACTGCACATTGGTCTTTTTTAGATATGGCACAGCCCATGACACTAAAATCGTGATGTTTCACGGTGAAAGTCACTTTAAAATCAAAGTTGATTTGCAAAAATAGCACCAGAGTTAATATTCTGGACCACTGTTCAACACAACATGGAATCTTGCAGCACGTATGTCTGCAGCGATATTGTTCTGGCACTTACACGACACTTTGCGGCAATGCGGGACACACAAAAGGATCAACTGCTTCTCCGCTTGCGGAAATGCATTCAATGAGCCACTGCTGGTCACATCTTGTGCACGTAACAGATGTTCCTTCTGTCGTGGTATCCTTGCATAAGACACATGTCTTTGCATCTTCTTCAGGACTTCTCCTGCTAAGGCAGTTGCCGCGTATGATGTCGTAGACGCGCCTTCTCATAGCACGGACGTCACACTGACCTGTCAGGCTCTCGCCTTTCGCGAGCCTTTCGGCGTACCAGCATATTAGTACGCCTCAGGCCGAAAGGTCACTTTGAAGTCTGTGCTCTGTGTCGCACTTTATTTTGAAGTCATGTTGAGCCGTAGCTTTGGTCAAATGCAGCCTCAGTAGGTTGGCATATTTCTGCAGCACGTGTGTTGCTTGCTTCCTTTGTGGGTCTAAGCAGAATATTTCCCCCTTGTCAAAGAAGCAAGCAATCAGTGCCCAGTGATTGCCTCCAAGGTTGACTGGGGCAAGAAACAATGATTTTTGTTCCTAGTTCGAGCTCATCATCCATTGTTGCGGTTCCCTTAAGTGGATCAGGCTGACTATTGTTGTACACGTCCAGCCTCCAATGTGGCTATATTTTTGGAATACAATACCCATAAATGCGCCTATTATTTCATCAAATAGCCATCCCGGCATAAATGTTGGCCTACAGCCCTGATTGATTTCGTATTCGCTTTGTTTTAAGTCATGCTCTAGTGCCTTTATCATTACCAGAGTTAGGTGGTTTAATCCTACCTTGAGGATTGCGTCTTCTATGTTTCTGCAGTGCTCCATGTTGACTGTGAATGGTGAAGGGGTCCCAACAGAAGTGACCAATGTTCTTGGGTACCACATGAGAGGCACCGCTTTTAGAGGCATTATCATTAAAGAGAACTGTCTACACACAGTGGCAGCAGGAGTGGGACATGGAAGCAAAAAACAAGCTACACGTCACACAGCCACACGTTTTCCCCCCGCATCGGACTGAACACATCAACAGATCCTCCGAAGTTCTTTACGCGAGACTGAGGATTGGGCACACATGGCTCACGCATCACCACCTACTCAGACGTCAGGATCCGCCAGCTTGCGCGCTCTGCGGTGACAGCTTGACTGCCTTGCACATACTCGCATCCTGCCCTCACTTCGAACACCAACGCCAACAGCATTTCGCCGCATTCTACAGATACCATGTCCCACTCCACCCAGCCCTTCTACTGGGTGACACTCCTCTTGTGACGTTTAATAATGTCATCCAATTTTTGACCATGCCGCTGTCCTCCTAGTTTGCGGGTTGTTGCGCAACGCGCCGATCGACTGCTGATATGTTAATTAGAAAATACATGGCAGGTCTTGGCCTTGGCATCCGGTGGCTTCATGGTATGAAGTTTCTTGGCGCTGCACGGCTGCCTCATAGAGCTGGCATATTTCCGCCTTCTGCTACGTATGTGAAAGGTTACGGTTGTGTGGAGAGAGGCGGGAGGGGTGATGAAACTGCTCGTCGGTGTTCGGTAGTCGGTTACGCTGCATCAGGGAATGACCCGGATCCCATGATGGGAAGGAGGCATGTGCCAATAGAGAGTGCAGTGGAGTATCGTGAGATCGCCCCTGTTTTTCTGCGTGCGTTGAGATTTCCTTTTTTTTCTTTTCCCAGTCGAGAGGTTTCGACGTGCTGCTGTTTCAACTGGGAGTTTTAAACTGGGCTGTTTGAACTGGGGGTGCATTGCAAATATCTAGCAGTGAGACGGCGGATTTTCAGGCAAATGCATCTTTGTTTTCTCCTCTCTCTCTATCGATATAGTGTCAGATCTCTACGATAGAAGCATCACATCATCATCTCTCACATACTCACCGTAGTTTTGGCGCTCTATGGCCTTTGTTGCCTGTGTGCCATTAAACCCATAATCTCTCGTTTGATCATGGTTCGGGGCCGATTAGTGGATTCTATAGTGCGTATAAATGAATGTTTCGTACGTTACGGCATGTACGAAAAATACTCGCACAGGGCGTAATTCTGGATATTGCCATCTGCTCCAATTGCCTGTGTGTGTGCGCGCGCGTGTGTGTGTAGATGTGTGTGCGTGCGTGTGTGTACGTCTTGCTGTATTTCTAGATGCACTGGTGTAAGAAGCATGGCGTCTGAGCCTGGTGGGCCGTACTCTGCTAATTCGCTTTCTGTATACAATTAGGAAAATTACCGCGTTCGCATTTCAATCTGCACTGCCGGCCTCAGTTGCTCTGTTGGTAACGTGTTCACTTGCTGAGCTCATGATCGCCGGTTCAATCCTGGCCGAGAATGGTAGCAATGTGGGAGCGATAAACATTGCTTCCAGCACTGGCGTGTTAAAGATTGCTTTGGCACGTCTAAAGTACCCCGGGTGGTCGAAATTATCAGTAGCCCTACCATGCTGTACGTGCAGCATTTCTTCACACAAATGGGCTAACTTACTTTGCGCGTAGATTTACTCCCAATTATAATATTGTACAATATGCACTGTGGTACGGTGCAAAAAGCAGACGATGTCTGTGGTGCATGCCTTCTTTGTTGTATACCTTCACACCAAAAACGACGAAAAGCAATTTTTAATGCATATTTTGAGGTGCGTAGTTGCATGCATACTTCTGCACAGTTTTTAGTGCATATTTATGAGCACTCCTTTTTTTATTATCGATGGGTCGCTGTTCATGTATCTCTGAGTCTCCCAGCTGAATGTGTGAACACAGTGGCATCCTTTTGCAACAGGTAATGGAATAGGCCTTGTCTTGTGGATTTTCGCTGCTCTGTGCGCACTGGCGAACTACCTCAAGGACACACGTGCTGAAATAATCTTCTAAATCTTCAGTGCTTTTACACGTCAAGCGTCCTCGAACAATTGGTCGCACCAGTGCACATACGTGCCCATTTTTTACTTTCTACTTTAGACATAAGTCGTAATTATTATTTTCAGATGTCATAATAGGAACCTCTGAGCACCCGCACAGTCCGCAACGTCCGCCTCCAGAAAAAGAGGTAGGCGATAGGCGAAAAGTGGTAGGCGATAGCACGCTTGCCTCCCCTTGCACTTTCCCCCTCCCCCGAGAAAAAATCCTGGGAACGCCCATGGGCTGCCGTGATTGCTGAAACGGCCGACACGTCTCTCCAGTCCGCTTCCCATCCACGCAGCACTGCACTGGGTCTGCATTCAACCGCTCACAGTCGGCTTCAACCTGCGCAAACCCTTGGCATGTTTCGTGCATCCGCTAGTTCGACGGTACGCGGGCCTGCTTTCCCTCTGAGCTCTGATACCAAAGGGCTTTCTCGGCTTGAAGCATCGTTGGTTTAGTTTGATGTCGTCTATACGGCGTGGGCCGAACAACGTGAATATCATGTGAGTCGCGCTCTATGCTAAACCTGGAAGAAACGCGCGCACCCATGCGCAGTTCCCTTGGGACCGTCGTAGTGATCTGTGATCCTATTCCAGAACCGGTGTGTATCAAAAACTCGAAGGCGCTCGAAAGGTCAGGCCAGACAACGGTTTTGGCAGAATCAAAGGCGGAAAAATCATAAGGCGGAAGCGTGGTATGCTCTGGTTGCGCAAAACGATGTCGGGCAATTGATGCTGTCATTTTATTCACATGACAGTGCCCGAGTTCCATACTGCGCAATACCCGTCCCATTTTTCCATGTACCCGGTCTTTCGCCCAGACACCATGAAATTTCATTGCCAGCAGTAATAAAAAGAAAAGGAACGAGTGCCAAGAGACTGCTTTTCATAACCGATTTATAAGCCCAAAACGCTCTTTCGCCACTTCTTTATGCTCTGGAACCAACCTCCACAACGCACCTGCTCTGAAGCGATGCAAACAAAACAACGCGAGAACGCCGAGGTCAGCCCTCATTTTCTGTCCCTTACGGATGACATCCAAGTGCAGCACCACAGAGTCCCCAATTCTAAATACAACGCTGAACGGCAGGCCCTTCCCCTCCCACACATGACACGTCAGATATAACAGCTCGCCGCTCTTAATGCTGGAGCCATCTCCACACCACACCTGCTCTGAGGCGACGCAAAACTAAGAGCGCGAGCGCGCCAAGGTCAGCCCACCTCCCCTGCTCTTTGTTATTCATCCAAGTGCAGCTCCGCCCGAACGACCGAGACCCCGACTCCAAAGCCTGAACATAGCGGTGAACTGCAAACCCCCCTCTCCCTCCCTCCCACCCACCAGCAGCAAGGGCACACATACAACTGAAACCTTCCCGCCACTACCGTTAAGCTCAGATTATCACAGGGCACGAGAACAGGTACGCAGAAAATGGGGTACCATATTCATGTCTAGTCATGCATACTTTCAATGCTTACTTCTATGGGCAGTTGTATGCACCCATCCAACCACCCACGACTAATATTAACCCCACACCCTAAACCGCACATTTCAACTTGAAAAACGCATCGCTGGGTCTTCAAATTAAATATCTCATCTTCGTACATAAGTCAACATCAAACTCAGCATCAAATCATTGCCCGTCACTCAACATTACTGTCACCATCACATCAGTGCTCATAATTCAACATAAAATTCAAATTCATATCACATCCTTACCCACCATTCAACATCAAACTCAACATCACATAACGTCATTGCATATCATTCAACTTCACTCAACATCACATAACATCATTGCCCATCAGTCAACATCACATGATTCTGAGTGATGTGATGGTGGGTGATGTCGGTGATGGACATCATGAGTGAATCCGCCGACCTGTGGTCCTGCAGGGATGTGTTTTAAGTGTCACGCTCTTTATAATGGAAGTTAATTCTCTACCTAAGGCTATACCTCAAAACATCTCATTTTCACTTTATGTGGATGACGTCCAACTATCGTACAGCTCGGTTAAACTCCGCGGGGCGGAGAGACAATTGCAGAGTGCTGTAAACAAACTTTGCAACTGGGCGGACGAAAATGGCTTTCGTTTCTCGGCTGAGAAGTCTACATGTATGGTTTTTTCACGCAAAAGGGGAATGCTCCTAAATCCGACCCTTAAGCTAAGCAAGCGTGAACTCCCAATACGAACAGAGCATAGGTTTCTTGGTGTTACCTTCGACCATAAGCTGACATTCATAACACACATCAAACACAAGTGCAACAGAGCTCTTAATATAATGAAGAAATATATCACATAAATCATGGGGAGCGGACAAAGACACAATGGTGGAAATTTACAAATCCGCTGTACGTCCAATGCTTGACTATGGAGCTGCAATTTATGGGTCAGCTAGACCATCAGCATTGCAAATTCTTGACCCCATACTAAACCATGCTCTTCGCCTGGCGAGGGAGCATACCGTGCCACTCGAGTGGAGAGTCTTTATGCAGCGTCAGCCGTTTGCAGCCTCAGAAAGCGAAGGCAATTCCTTTCTTTCATGTACGCTGCGAAAACAATGAGTCAACCAAGTCAACGTCCTCCAAGCAAACAAATAATTATTTTGTGAAGAATATCCAAAATAGTGTACTCACACTTTCGATGATGGGACATGCGGTGAAATTTATGTGGGTTCCAAGTCACACAGGAATTAAAGGAAATGAACTTGCAGACCATGAGGCTGCACAGGCACTTTTAGGGAATATCACGGAACAAAGAATTCTGCTGCATGACTTCAAAAGAGCAGTGCAGAAAGCTCTGCATTGTGACTGGCACAGAAACTGGAATGAACAAGTCAGAAACAAGCTGCACATGATAAAGCCAACATTGTCATTGACAAACGTTTCTAACAGAATGGATCGCAGAAGAGAAGTGACCTTGTGCAGGCTGCGTGCAGGTCACACGTTTCTTACCCACACATATATTTTTAAAAGAGAGGACCCGCTTCGCTGCGAATCCTGCAATGACATCCTCACAGTACTTCATTTCTTGCTGATATGCCCTGTATATCAACGGCTACGACGAAAGCATTTTAAACAGATGTATGATATGCTCATTCCACTTCATCCTGCGCTCCTGATAGGAGATGAACCGCTTGTGGAGTTTGACTCCGTATTAAACTTCCTTAAAGACATCAAGCTCTTCCAATACATCTGACATTGTTTCAACCCAGTGATAGTCCAGTAGATAAACTTCGCTCTGAACACTGAACCCGCAGGCACAGGGACGTAGGCCCTCGCCTGAGCGTGCTCCGAAGTTCATCAGAACAGAGGAATATTGGTGACTCCCTCGCCTGGAGCACCCTTGGAATCCCTTCGGGGTAGAGGGCTGGGTGATCCCCTCGCCAGGAGAACCGCCGAAGTTTCGTACGCGAAGCAGAGGAATATTGTCAACTCCCTTGTCTGGTGTTTCTCCAAAGTTCCACAGCTCAATACCCTTAATATACTAAGTTAGTTCGACTATCTGCCTTGAATACATCACGTGGAACTAGTTGTCTATACATTGGCCACCATATATCCTATAAGGGATCACATCCCTGTGGTTCAATGTTACGGACAATGACGTGTGACGTGACTTGTTATCTGACATTAGTATAATAATACCTTTATTAATGTGCCCAATAACAGCCGAAGCCTTGGTGTTGGCGCACGCAGACAATGCAGTATTTACAAATATATACTCACACACACACACATATATATATATATATATATATATAGGTATTCAATAAAGATCAGAAGTGGAGACGGTGCTTCTACAGGACAAGGAATAAAAGGGGAACTTTATTAAAAACTAAGAGGGAGTATTCGACGTTTCGACAGCAGCGCTGTCTTCAACAGGAATGGGATCTTATGGTGACGCAAGACAATTGCAAAGAATGAGAGGGGAATATGTACAAGGGGAGAGGGCAGCACACGTGCTTTGTCAAACAAAGGTAAAAGGGTACAATGAATCACAGGCAGTCATATTCTTCGCCGGAGGGCAATGATTTCATGGGGTGACCAACCGGGGAGTCTGAAAGAGATACAAAAGAGTGTATGTATTTTGAGAGAATCAGGAATTTAGGTTGCGAACTGTTGAGAGGACGCCGGGGTCCTCGTTAATCTGGCTTTTAAATTTGTAGATCAGGAACGATTCTCTTTGTTCTCTAAGGCGTTGGGATGGAAAACCCGATTGCAGAACGAAAATGGCTATGTCGTTAATTGAGTGGCCGGGTTTACTAAAATGTCGAGACACTGGCAGATTAGGTTTCTTTGATACGTCGGACCTGTGGTTGTTGAATCGGATTCTGAAGGATGTAGCTGTTTGACCGATATATTGGGCCTTGCACTCATTGCATTGAAGGAGATAAAGGACGTTAGAAGAGTTACAGTTAAATGGACCATTAATTTTTGTGCGATAGCTGGAATTTGTGCTTTCTACTCTGGTAGCAGTTTGCATTAATTTACAGATCTGGCATCTGCGTCCGTTGCATGGTTGACAACCGTTATGTTTCGACGGCTTGTTTAACTTGGCGTTCACAAGTCTGTCTTGGATGTTCCTTGCTCGACGATAAGTAACGCGGGGTGGTTCCGGGAACACCTGACTCATACGGTCAGATTGGGTGAGGATTGCATAGTGCCGTTTAAGTATGCGGTTTACGTCCGGGGCATAACCGTTGAAGCTAATAGTGAGGTTTACCGAAGAATTCTTATCGGCTCGGGGCTGTGTTTGGAATAGGTTCTCTCGATCGGTTGATCTAGCTCTGGCTATGGCATCTTTTACGACCTGATTAGGATATTTTCTATCTGCGAAAGTTTCTTCAAGGCTCTCAAGATGATTGTCTAGTTCATCATCGTTAGAACATATTCTCCGGTAACGCAGCGCCTGACTATAAGGGATAGCTAGCTTAGTGTGTCTGGGATGGCAACCCTGGAACGATAGATACTGTTGGGAGTCGGTAGGCTTTCGATACAGACTGGTGGTTATGATTCCATTATGTAGTTTAACTTCCACATCCAGAAAATTAACAGCTGAGGAGGAGTAATTGAATGTAAATTTAATACTGGGATGTACTTGGTTAAAGTCGTTAACAAACAACTGAAGGTCGCATTCGGAGTGGGGCCAAATAATGAATATATCATCTAGGAATCGCTTATATAGGAGTGGCTTCAGTGCACAATTGCTGAGGAACGGTTCTTCCAAGGATGCCATGAAGATATTTGCATAGTTAGGAGCCATTTTTGTTCCCATTGCTGTACCATTGACCTGTATGTAGTGTTTGTCGTCGAATTCAAAGTTATTGCATGTTAGGATCAGATTCAGGAGTTCAGTGAGGACGGACGTATCATAACCCTGATCGGGTTGATTCTTAAATGCACATTCTGCTGCTGCTATTCCATCTGAGTGAGGAATGTTAGTATACAGGGAAGTGACATCTAGGGTTGCTAACAGACAGTTAGGGGAACGTTTATTTTACGTATATCTTGAAGGAAATGGTTCGTATCCTTAACGTATGAGTCGAATTTAGACGGGATGGGCTTGAGGAGATGATCCACGAATGATGAAAGATTCTCAGTGGCTGTACCATTACAGGAAACAATCGGCCTTCCGGGGTTACCCGGCTTATGTATCTTGGGGAGCATGTAAAATCTACCAGGCCTAGGGTCCTTTGGGAGTAAATACTGGTACAAGCTCTCGTCAATCTTCTTGGCGTTTCTTAACCTTGTTAGGACTTTGGTTACATTGGCACTAATTTCGGGGGTAGGGTCAGTTTCGAGAGATCTGTAAAATTCCGCGCACTGAAGTTGGCGGAGGCCTTCTGTAACGTATGATTGTTTATCCATTACAACTATCGCGCCTCCTTTATCTGCCCTCTTAATTACGATATCCTTGTCGTTCTCTAATGCCGACAAGCTTTCTTGCTCCTGCTTAGTGAGGTTGTACCTGAGTTTGCGTTTTGCGTATCAGGACAGCGCAAAACGCAAACTCAGGTACAACCTCACTAAGCAGGAGCAAGAAAGCTTGTCGGCATTAGAGAACGACAAGGATATCGTAATTAAGAGGGCAGATAAAGGAGGCGCGATAGTTGTAATGGATAAACAATCATACGTTACAGAAGGCCTCCGCCAACTTCAGTGCGCGGAATTTTACAGATCTCTCGAAACTGACCCTACCCCCGAAATTAGTGCCAATGTAACCAAAGTCCTAACAAGGTTAAGAAACGCCAAGAAGATTGACGAGAGCTTGTACCAGTATTTACTCCCAAAGGACCCTAGGCCTGGTAGATTTTACATGCTCCCCAAGATACATAAGCCGGGTAACCCCGGAAGGCCGATTGTTTCCTGTAATGGTACAGCCACTGAGAATCTTTCATCATTCGTGGATCATCTCCTCAAGCCCATCCCGTCTAAATTCGACTCATACGTTAAGGATACGAACCATTTCCTTCAAGATATACGTAAAATAAACGTTCCCCCTAACTGTCTGTTAGCAACCCTAGATGTCACTTCCCTGTATACTAACATTCCTCACTCAGATGGAATAGCAGCAGCAGAATGTGCATTTAAGAATCAACCCGATCAGGGTTATGATACGTCCGTCCTCACTGAACTCCTGAATCTGATCCTAACATGCAATAACTTTGAATTCGACGACAAACACTACATACAGGTCAATGGTACAGCAATGGGAACAAAAATGGCTCCTAACTATGCAAATATCTTCATGGCATCCTTGGAAGAACCGTTCCTCAGCAATTGTGCACTGAAGCCACTCCTATATAAGCGATTCCTAGATGATATATTCATTATTTGGCCCCACTCCGAATGCGACCTTCAGTTGTTTGTTAACGACTTTAACCAAGTACATCCCAGTATTAAATTTACATTCAATTACTCCTCCTCAGCTGTTAATTTTCTGGATGTGGAAGTTAAACTACATAATGGAATCATAACCACCAGTCTGTATCGAAAGCCTACCGACTCCCAACAGTATCTATCGTTCCAGAGTTGCCATCCCAGACACACTAAGCTAGCTATCCCTTATAGTCAGGCGCTGCGTTACCGGAGAATATGTTCTAACGATGATGAACTAGACAATCATCTTGAGAGCCTTGAAGAAACTTTCGCAGATAGAAAATATCCTAATCAGGTCGTAAAAGATGCCATAGCCAGAGCTAGATCAACCGATCGAGAGAACCTATTCCAAACACAGCCCCGAGCCGATAAGAATTCTTCGGTAAACCTCACTATTAGCTTCAACGGTTATGCCCCGGACGTAAACCGCATACTTAAACGGCACTATGCAATCCTCACCCAATCTGACCGTATGAGTCAGGTGTTCCCGGAACCACCCCGCGTTACTTATCGTCGAGCAAGGAACATCCAAGACAGACTTGTGAACGCCAAGTTAAACAAGCCGTCGAAACATAACGGTTGTCAACCATGCAACGGACGCAGATGCCAGATCTGTAAATTAATGCAAACTGCTACCAGAGTAGAAAGCACAAATTCCAGCTATCGCACAAAAATTAATGGTCCATTTAACTGTAACTCTTCTAACGTCCTTTATCTCCTTCAATGCAATGAGTGCAAGGCCCAATATATCGGTCAAACAGCTACATCCTTCAGAATCCGATTCAACAACCACAGGTCCGACGTATCAAAGAAACCTAATCTGCCAGTGTCTCGACATTTTAGTAAACCCGGCCACTCAATTAACGACATAGCCATTTTCGTTCTGCAATCGGGTTTTCCATCCCAACGCCTTAGAGAACAAAGAGAATCGTTCCTGATCTACAAATTTAAAAGCCAGATTAACGAGGACCCCGGCGTCCTCTCAACAGTTCGCAACCTAAATTCCTGATTCTCTCAAAATACATACACTCTTTTGTATCTCTTTCAGACTCCCCGGTTGGTCACCCCATGAAATCATTGCCCTCCGGCGAAGAATATGACTGCCTGTGATTCATTGTACCCTTTTACCTTTGTTTGACAAAGCACGTGTGCTGCCCTCTCCCCTTGTACATATTCCCCTCTCATTCTTTGCAATTGTCTTGCGTCACCATAAGATCCCATTCCTGTTGAAGACAGCGCTGCTGTCGAAACGTCGAATACTCCCTCTTAGTTTTTAATAAAGTTCCCCTTTTATTCCTTGTCCTGTAGAAGCACCGTCTCCACTTCTGATCTTTATTGAATACCTTTATTTTTCGTGGTCAACCGCATTCGTTTATTTCAACTTATATATATATATATATATATATACATAATGCGATGTGCGAGTTACAGACATATGCTATACGTGCAGCCAAAGAGCTCCGGCTATTTTTTCCTATTATACTTCACTGGCTTTGCACTGGGCTTTCAGTGAGTGAGTTATCTCACCCTGACGGGAGGAATCACGTGTTACGTGACCTTCTGACGCCATCCACTCAAACGTTGCCTGCCTGCGTACTGCTGACGAAGCCCAAGAAGGCCGAAACAGCTGTCCAGTACTGGCATGGCGATGTTTGAGTTACAGACATATATATATACATACATATACATATTAGGCGAAACATTACATACATATTCAGGAAAAATGAGCGTAACGGGAAGACATTCACAGTGATACATACAATACAGACATGGAGATATACAGTATATAGTACTAAAAGGGGGAAAAAACTGTACAACTTCACGGTGAACGCAAGAGGACAGTTTTAAAAACGTTTGAATGAGAGGTAAAGATATCAACCGAGGGGTGAATTACGTTTGTCATTTGTTGAATACGTACGATCGGATTCGCAGGCATATGGTGGGATAAGTACAATATATTACGTATTACGTAATATATTACAATATATTACGTAATATATTACAATATATTACGTATTATACAATATTAAGTACAATACAAAAGATGGCGTATCGAGAAAACTGTGTAAGATCTTATAACAGAGCATGATATCATGAAAACGGCGTCGCGTTGAGAGTGGTTGGAGGTTAAGAAATGACATTATTTCAGTATACACATACATTCTAAAGTGGGGGCTTTTTCTTAAGAATACGCTATGTACAATGTGTAGAAATTTATCTGGACAGATTCAATCCGTGACGAGTCAGTGCACGAAAGACAGTTCCACACTGGAGACGCGTATTCCAGTCGCGGTAAAATTAAGGAACGATACAGGTGAAGAAATACAGAGTGTGTGGAAAAGATTTCGCATGTATATGTGAGCAAGCCAAGAATTTTGAGAGCTGAAGACCGAACGTAAGAGACATGATCATGAAAACGCAGCTGGGAGTCGAAAATGACCCCCAAATCCTTCAGTACATCGACACGCTTGATGGCATCGGAACACATGTATGTATTGCATATTATGTTAGTTTTTCTTGAGTAAGTCACATGTTTCATCTTCAATGGATTGATAGTCATCCCATTTTTAGAGCACCATTCAATTACAGAAGAAACATCAGTTTGTAGCTTATGAACGTCATTTGGGTCGTGGATAACCTTAAATATCTTCACGTCATCGGCGTACTGAAGAACATGAGAATGACGAATATGCCCAGCTAAGTCATTAATAAAGACATTGAAAAGGAGCGGCCCCAGAATTGAGCCTTGAGGAACACCTGAAGGGGGAAAGTAAGGAGAAGAAAAGGCACCGTGCACCTTTACGACACAGCATCTGTTACTCAGAAACGAAAAGAAGAAAGCAATGAGGGCGTTTCCGAGACCAGTCATATGAAGTTTGTGAAGTAAAATAGTATGGTCCATCATGTCAAATGCCTTTGAAATGTCGGAATAAATTGAATCCACTTGTCCTCGTTCTGAGACACAAGGAGCCACCACGGACATAAACGATACAAGATTGGTGACAGTGGATCTGCCTGGCATAAAACCATGTTATTGTTCACATATCTGCGACTTGAGAAAAGAAAAAGTGCGATCATAGATTACTTGCTCAAACACCTTCGAAAACGCGCACAGTAGACTGACAGGACTATAGTTTGACACATTTAAAGGATCCCCAGACTTGTGGACTGGTACGACAACCGAAGTTTTCCAGCAGGTGGGGAACACAGAGCCTCGTAGAGACAGGTTGAATACATGAATGACGACGAGTGCAAGGAGGTCACCGTAGGCTTTAACGAACACTGCAGGAATTTTGTCGGCCCCTGGGGTCAAAGTAGGTTTTAGCTTCCGAATAGCTGCGGTGACCTCCTCGTGGGACACTGCTATACAAGGAAGGTGATAAGATGCGTTCGACACGGAGCTCGAATTCGCAATTGGCTGTGCGTTACCGCGTTTATATATTGAAGAAAAATGTGTAGCGAAGAGCTGAGACATCGAGGTAGGGTTTGAAGATACCCCACCGTTAGTGTTCAAAGCGCATAGACTGTTTTCGTTTTTGGAAAGACGCATGTGTTTCCAAAATTGTTTAGGATTACTCTTGAGATCCATTTCAATGGATTTGATGCGATTGGCATAGTCACGTGATTGTGCCTGCTTAAAGAGTGTCCGGTAGTGAGCAAATAGTATGTAGTGTGTTGTGGAGTTATGCTTTTTGAATTGCCGGTGGTGGAATTTTTTCTTCTTTAGGTAAGATCTGGTCTCCTTCGAGAACCAAGTAGGGTATCTATGAACATTCTGTATGGTCCGAGTGGGGACAAAGGAACTTATACCTGAATGAACAATATCTGTAAATAAAACAGCAGCACTGTTAGCATCAGTGGCACTGAATACGGGTTCAAAATTAGCTGCTGCGAGATGATGATATAAACCAACGTACACCTCGACGAAGATCGAAAATATCAGACGCTACATGATGATTACGGAAAGAAGCAGGCACGGACACTGCACAAAGGGGGGTGATATTTGTCTGGCGGAATCAACGGGGAAGCAGGCCTAACAGACGTAAAATTGGCGGAGCGGACGAAACAAAGATAAGGAATTGTCCCCTATGGTTGGGGACAGCGTTAACTTGGGAGAGTGACATGAAATCGGCAAAGTCACGAAGACAGTTTACACCGTTTAAGCCGGAAGACGGTTGAGAAACGGCAGGGGAAAGTTGTTGAGCTTCGAAATGAGGTAGATTGAAATCACCTAACATCAAGATGTCACAGTGTCTATCAAGTAATGGCTGCAGGGACAGAAGGTATTGGGAGAGTTCTGACGGATTAAACAATCGTGGGAAGTAGTGGACACCCACAAGTAAGTTGGGGTCATTGAGGCGATGAATTTCTATCCATACCGACTCAGGGTATTGCTCCAAGTCGCGGCGACGTATAACTTTCAAGGCATTGGACACTGCAATTAGGCACCCACCGCCACGTGCAGTAGCTTTCCCAGGAACAACGCGATCTGAACGGTACACACTATAGCAATCGGGAAAATAGGCGCTGTTCGGGATAGAGTCATTTAGCCAGGTTTCAGAAAGACAGGTGATGTCGTATTCGCACTCACACACAGCTGAGAAAAAGCTCGAACTCTTCGTACGCAAACCACGCACGTTTTGGTAGTACAGACTTGCCCACTCATTCTTGACTGGCATCCGTGGGAGCATGTTGGTCGCAACTGTAGATCATGCTGCTGTGGAGCCGACCCCTGAACTGCTTGACTAAGCAGCCAGAGGGCCACACCGCAGGATCGTGAAGGAGGTCAAAGGCAGCGTCGTCAGTTGAGATGTGGAACGAGGCATAGGTTTCGTAACGTGATTTTAAGTTTGTGCACTTGATAGACGAGGAGTCAGTTTTCTTTGCGACGAATGCATGATGTCGTCTACAGTTGTCGCAGGAAGGAGCTTGGTGATGAATAGTGCCTTGTTGGCGCGGCGCGGTTCCACGGCACTTAGGCCTTCGGAAATCGACGTGCCGAAGAAAGCTCTGGGCTGAGGTGCACGTACGTTGGGCATTTCAATCGGCGACATCTCCCCGTTAGAAAGACTTGGTGAAGATGTGTTACCTGCAGGTAGTTTAGCGGCCTGTGCCACGAACGTGACTCCCGGCATTCGAGTCAAATCCTTAGATGGGGCCGAAGTAGGGAGGGAGGCCGGTTGCGACGACGCCACATTTGCACGAAAATTCGGAGTGACGGCTGCATCCCTACGAAGAGAAGCTTTACGCAGTTCAGCTCGCAGAGAGTTGATCTGCATCACCATAGCCGAAGAAGATTCGTGAAACTCCTTTTTGAGTTGGGCGTTATCACGGCGGAGCGCGGCAACCTCGTCGGTCAGAAAGGAAATCCCCTGAAGGGCAGCTTGGAGTAGGGAAACGAGGTCAAGGCCATCCGGTTGGGGCAGGGAGAATCCCGGTGGGGAAGCTGGAGACGATGGCAGGTTGGTCTCGCTAGGCTTAGTGGTCACCGAAGGCGATGGCACAGAGTCACAGAGCGGGCCTAAAAAACGACTTACGACGTTAGGAATTTTGGCATCCTCGGAGGTAAGGTTCATGCATTTAGCATGCACCCGTTTGTCGCACTTTGTACACTTCAGAGTAGATCGTTTACCGTAAAACGGCAGAGCGCAGATGACACACGTGTCGGCACTGGGCGCCATGATGATAATGATGTATGTGTATACATTATTAAATATTGCAGGAAAATCCCACAATATCATATTTTAGTAAAACAACAAGACATCACAGTGACGACGATACACCTACATACCATTATACGGCGCAGCTTGACCTTCGATATCCTTGCGCCAGGAAACTCCAAACTCTGCACATTGTGGCATTCCAGCATTCCGCTTGGCTGGACATATGTAGTGGTGGACGGGTCCTGATGTCTTTGGTGTGAGGGCTGATGGGCCTGATTTGTGTTACTGCCACCTTTTCTCTTTGGAATGCATCTGTTCTCACTGGAATGCAATTCTTGCCTTTTTGACTTCATTATAATGCATCCCAGCGCATGCACAGTGGTACCATTGCTTGCATGCTCCACATTGCACCCAGTTTCTTAATTTCTTGCTCCCATTGCATTTTAGTCGTCATCTCTAGTGCTGCGCTGCAGGCAGCCATCAACTATGGTGACATATATCAATTTACGGAAGCCGTCTGTGCTGCATACATCTGACGATGACTTCATGACTGCAATGTGGTGTGCTAATCAGCAGAGTACCACACCACCACTTCGCTCATCTTTGTTGCTCCACCATTGTGTCATTAAACCCATACTCTCTCTCTCTCTCTCTTGTTCTCTATTGAGGTAATATTCCTTTGATTCAAATGTCCACATCCAGTCCCCTGTATCCTCTACTCCACATAGCACACAGAGAAAGCTGACCAGACAGGCAAAGACATCTTGCATGTGCTCTTTAGCATCAGGTTGCTCACTACATCCATAAATGTTGAAAGACTTTATAACACGGATGTCAAGAAAAGCTGCGAGGAGCATCCACTTTCTGTGCTTATTTACATGTTGAAAAAATATAATGGTCTTCCCCTTTGGTGTGTCACAGGTGAGAAGTCTGTGCCTGATAAGAACTGCATCCATGTCGCACAGCAGTAGTGGGACCAAATAGCTGTACGTACTGGCTACATGCCTGTATGTGTGGCTCAGTTTCGTGAGGTATGCCTCTTCAATCACATCCATTAGCTCTCCTACCTCAAAGTGGGGAGTGTGTTGTCTTATAATCTCAGCATCCCCCTGGCTCACATCACGTCCAACGACTTGAGTGCTGCAAGCGTTACATCAATACATGCAGGCTCCCCAAACTCAAGGACAACATTACTAGTGCATCTAGTGTACTAGCTGTGTATCTTACGTCTAAGATGAACCCTCTCAGGTATTGCTCTGTTTCCTCATCGTCATACCAAATGCTTGCATGCTCCAGACCCTTCTGCTCCCGCACATCTTTCACAGCAGCAACTGGTCCCACTTTGTTGAATGCCACAAGAAGGCTGACTTCTTTTATGTTTGAAGACTCTTTCACCCTAACCCAGCTGCAGCAGGGGCTTTTTCTGCACTGCATACCTTGTTCTGCGGCCACCATTGGCTTTCCTGGTGAGTTCTGTCATCATCGGCCATGCGTTGCTCATGTCTATTATCTTCTACTTTGCCACTTGCTTTTCTTCTGACGTTCACCAAGAGCCCGTGCTTTTTACCAGTTCTTCTTTCTTTCGTGTCCTTTCCATTTTCCTCAAAATCTTTGGTGTCTTCATCTTTGCAGCGTGTGCATGTGGCTCGTGCTCCATACTGGGGGCAGCTTTCATACTATCACTGCAGTGAGCAACAAGTTTTCGGCATGCCTGAAGAATGTATCCCAATGCAGGCTTAATCGGTGGTTGCTCTACATAATCTAAAAGATAAGCGAGCGTTTTTTAATATCTTTCACTTGCTGTGGACGTCCAGGACTTCGTCTATGGGTGTCTTGAGCACCAACATCTAGGGTTTGTTTCGCAGCATTGGCACGTGACAGGCTTTCTTCATCGTTTTGGACCAGTGTGACTCGTGTGCTGCGCACCTTATGAATGTGCACAGCTTGTTTCTGTCTTTGCAGCCGCACCTGTACAGGTGCTGGCAGAGGTTGCTGCATTCTGCATCTCTACATATTTTGTGGCATGAATCATCTGTGCAACAATTGTGCAACTCCTTCACCTGGTACTCGGCTGTGTTTGACTGTGACTTCACTGTCCACGCAGTGCTCTCTACTTGGATGACGTCTTCATCTCGGATGCTCATCCCCCTGTCTTGACGTGTCTTAATTTCACCTTTTCTGTCACTCTGAGGTGGCATCTTTAGTAGGTCATATTGCCTTAGCCGCATGGAGTTGTGTCTTTCTATTGCAAGGAGGGCACTGAGCAGCTCATCTACAAGCTATTTCATTCTATGCTATTTCAGCTCATTCCAAGCTATTAATTGATCTGAACATTCCCTTAGGAAACAGGATAAAAAGTTGTAAATCGTCAGCGCTTTCTGTGAAGTTCCTCCTAAAGGACCACAAAGTTGATTTACCGCTATAAGTTGTGACCCGATAAGTTGTGATCAGTGAGTTAGGCACTTGGCAAAAGATACTCTCCTGTTTTCTGCAAAAATCCTTGTCCTGCATTGTACTTCAGAACAGTCTGTCCTTGAATAGTTCCTCTGAGCTGCTTCCATCACTCGGGGGCTTTCATGGAAAGTGTTGTGAGGTGGTTTCGCTAGACATAAAAGACGTGTATTATTCCTTAAACATTGGTATGTTGCTAAATCGCGTCCGCCACGTTATTCAAGACCACTTGATTCGTTTTCAGTCGGCGGTGGGGTGTGCCTGTTAGTGACTTTTTACGTCTCCTGGAATTGTATCGTGGCTCTACGGCTATGTCCTTCAATGATCAATTGTTTGTGCAATCTCGGGGTGTGAGCATTGGGTCTGCTGTCGCGCCGGCTCTCTCAGAAATTTACCTCAATGTTCTTGATGCTGCTGTCTGCCAAGCTTTGAAACCGTTTTCTTCTGACTGTATCATAGTTAAAAGGTATGCTGATGATATTTTGGGTGCTGTCCACGCAGAAGGAT
Organism: Ornithodoros turicata; assembly: GCF_037126465.1. NCBI lineage: Eukaryota > Metazoa > Arthropoda > Arachnida > Ixodida > Argasidae > Ornithodoros > Ornithodoros turicata. The sequence goes on from NC_088208.1 coordinate 780,763, forward strand.
CTTGTTACCCACTTAGTTTCTGTGATAAAGTCTGCCGCCTTCGAAGTGGTGTTCTCGCAGGAGGACATGTCGAATGAAATACTACAGTTCATTGACCTGTGCTTACGCTCAACCCCGGGCCTTTGCTGGTCCTACGGAAGGTGGAAGCGAAACACTTATTACCCGCCAATAGTTCTCACTCAAAGCTGATCAAGTCAGGTGTTCTCATGTCCCTCATGCGTTCGGCCGTCGAAAAGTCCTGCTGTCACTTTGGTTTTGAAAGTATTGGTTGCCAAGTGAGCCGGTAGCAGAAAGCTGGTAACGTCTATTGCCTATATTACAAGTTGTTAGATTTTGCTAATGGTTTCGCTCGGCCACCTGTTTCTCAGAAGAAAAATTGCCGCGTGTTTGTATCCGTACTATCGTTCCGTATCACACAACATTTTGGCTGCCCGCACGTAGATTTAACATTCAGGTTGTTTTCTCAAATGTATGTCGTCTCTCAAAACTTGCCCCCTTTCCTCTCACAGAACTCGGGCTGTGGTATTTCTCACAAAAATGCTTTCGTGACCTGTGCAAAAAAATGTGGTGTATTGTATACCGCTAGGTTGTGGGTTTTGCTATGTAGGTCAGACTGGACGGTGTCTAAACACTCGGCTCAGCGAACACAAGAGACATGCGGAGTCGTTGTCTGGGAATTCCGAACTTGTCGCCCATCTTAGACTTTGTAATAATTGTTCCCCGGTCTTCGACGAGACAAATGTCCTGGATCCTGTTCGGGACCCTGTGGCCAGACTGTTAAGGAGTACAAAGAGATTGTCACGAGGGGAAATTGTGTAAGTGTGGCGTCGGTTGCTCCCCTCGCGACCAATCCGGAAGTTGTTGGGTACGTAAGTGTTGCTGTTATTAAAGGGTTTGCTGTGTTCGAGAACGTGTCGTGTCGTCCCTCCTCTGTCCCTTTCTCGGGCTCCAATTTTTTCATCAACACGTTTTTATTATTTCTTCCAAGAACGTGGATCTTGAGATGATTGCGGAAGCCCTCAGTTACATTGTTAGTATCTGTGTCTGAATGGGGAAACTTCCTCCTGCACATCGCCCATGTGTCCATTCTGCAAAGGTAATTGTCCTCGAAGTACTGAGCAAAGCCCTCCTGCATCTTTCCAACCCTTTCACAGAAGGACGCACAAAGGTCCTGGAATACCTCTTCTTCAGTTTCGTACAGTAGTTTAAGCAGCATTGCCGCAATTTCGTGCTTGGTTTCCTCGTCTTTTATTTTGGAAAGGCGTGCCTCCCATGCTTTCTTTACATGGAAATGACACAGTAGGTGTCTAATTTCCTGTTCAGGAAAGACAGCTCGGAGAGCATTTATGTAGCTCATTTCGTCGTCAGTCATTAGGGCGTTAATTTGCAGCCCCTTACATTTTGTTCTCAATGCACTGAAAAAAACTTTCATTGTCTCAGTGTTCATCTGGATGCACACGAAGTGTGCCACAGGGTAGCCATGACCACTGGATCAATCACCAGAACATTCAGTAGGAAGAGTCCGTAAATGTTAGCACTGAATGTATAATCCATGCACACTATATTCTTTACCCGGTCTCGAAGTACTTCTGCTTGCTGCTTGATCATCATGCCGAGGAGGAAGAGCTTCTCATATTCTGGATAATACTACAGATTTCCAGCACTTCCTACTCTTGCATCCTCCCACTGTGGTTTATATAAAATGAATGGGCTGTAGTCTTTCTCTTGGAAGCTATATGCACAAAGTTGGCAACAGATGTGGCATCATCTCTGTGCAAACACTGAGAGAGTCTCGAATCATAGGCTGCTTGACGTATGTTTTTCAGTTTAATGAAGAGTCTACCGTCATGGTGTTGAGTTTCCTCTCGTGCTTCCAGTGAACACACCTCATCTGTTATTCTATCATAAATTCTCCTTGCTGGTATCCCCAGTGATGCTACTCTTCGCACTTGCTCCAGCACTTCATCATCCTGATGTTGATGTCGTATTTGAGAAGGTGATCTGGCATGATCATGTTGATCAATATATATCGCACGTAGTGCTCCACGAGCCTCAAACACAATAATTCTAGACAAACACTTCAGGCCTGTAATTCCCTTTCTTTTCACATTTTCCCGTGTAGTTTTCTTATCTCGGTGAGGGGCCTCTGTGCTGCATGTGTATAGGCGGTACTTGTCGTGCTTATTGTACCGTAGATGATATCGAGCAAAAGTATCTCTTTCTCATTCCTTGAACTCATCCATTGATTGGAAGTTAAGGTTTCTCAGCTTGTACTCCATGCCCTCATGGCTTTTCTCAAGGTGAGCCAAAAGCCTCGTGGCATGCAGGAAGGTTGCAGTACATGTTGGAATTGGACATCCTCTGGAGGCCTTCCCTTTATTTCGCTGGCAAACCTTCTTCCATATGTGTTTCTTCAAGCTTCTGTTATCAGCAAATGCTAAGTGACAGAAGGGGCATGTATGTGCCATTGCACTCTTTACATGATCAGTGACGTATGGCTGTCATCCAAACGTAGATTTTTTTATGCATATTTTTTGAGTCCAGGAGCCGTGTACACTGTAAGGCAATGATAAGACACATGAAGCACAGCGTAATGGATGTGACTGTTTGGTGAAGATAAAAGAGGTATTGCATTCATGTAAAACGAAGCAGCCTTTCAAATTAGTCTATCAACTGGCAGATTTGCTTTCTCTATATTACAAGTCACTGCAAATAGGGTTTGTCAAATCAATGTGAGAGAAATCAGCATTACTCAGTTTATAATATGGGAGAGCTAATCCAAATTTGGCAAATGAAGGTACCTTCAAAAGAAATCATCAACCAGCATAGAAGTGATTTTCAAGACCGTGTTTTCTATAAAACTGTGGAGCAGCCCACTAAAATGTAGGATAACTCAAAAGGGGACAATGAAATTCGCCATGCGCATGAACCTTTCAATCCCGGATCCCTCTAATGGAACAAATTTACCAGCTACAAAATGAGAAAGTTATCAGGTCAAAAAGAAAGACATGCACTGACCAGCGAACCTGAATACATCGACATTATGCGGTCTTAGGTCATGTGTGCATTGCCCTTCTGGTTCTCGTGGCTGTGTTTGTCTGGGTAGAGACCTGCACACACCAAGCTCATTTTGTGCTATTTGGCAAACTTTGGGATGGCCCTCTGTACTAAGAAATTCGTGCCGAGCAAAACCAAGATTTGAGACTGCGAATATGAAATCAAGGTGCTTCAAGATTTGATCTGTGCCAGCCACAAAGTACTTGAAACGAAGAAAAAGTAGACAGTTGCTTCGCGGCCCTAACACGCAATCAAATCGAAGAAAAGGTAGGCAAATATGTTAATTTACCCATCCGGTTATAGCTAATCAAAGTGTCCGACACTTTTCGATTCTAGATCTCCCTTTTTTTGTAATTTTGCGCTGCCTAATTCTCTTTGTCATTCGAAGTGTATTTTGTATTGCGATGATACTACTATTTATTATTAATCGTTACCTAATAAACTTGACTCATGTGATTCATGATCCAAAGTGGTATAATAGTAATAAATGTTCATTTCACAGAAACAAAACTGGGTTCATTATCTTCGAGACTTTCCTAGAGAAAATACCGGCGATGCTCTCCTTAACACTGAATGATCACGAGCATTTGCTTACCGACCAGTCTTGCATTTTTAGAATAGGAATTTACTCTCTTCTAAAGTTTGCTGCTCACATTTCTCACATTACCCGGTGTGTAGGTTTCAGTGTACACATGCTCGAAGTTCGCGTTTTCCTGTTCCGTTTCCTTTTTTCCTGTTCACGTACTCAATTCCTTGTATTATGGTGTAGGAACTGATTTTTTCGGGTTTTATTTTCCAACAAAACTAGGGGGGGGAATATCTGGTTGTATTTCGGTGTAATCAGGTTGACTGATTCAACCGCATTCTTGTTGAATCGGATAGAATCAGGCGTAAGTCTTTGGTGTACTATGTGTAATACACACATCACACCAGTAGACAGAGTCCATGCATATCAGAGGCAACAGGGTCTCTGTTTTGACAGTTTGTGTGAGCATATTTATACATTCACAACACAGTTTCCAAAGTTGTGTGTTAGTTGTGATGACTTGGGATCACCCCTGGTCCAGCCGTTTTTGGGGAAAATATCCGGTTAAACCCTGTTTTGCCTATTAGAATCAGGGGTAAATACCGGGCGTAATCGACTATAACCAAGTGCCGTGACCAAGTGACATGTTAGGCACTTTAATAATAAATAAAGTAATAAAGTTCATAAGTAAATAATGAAATACTTTTATTCGCTCTCATTTATCCCATTTCATCACACATGGGAATCTACTATCCTTCTCGCCTATCAGCACAAACCTGGATTCAATAAAATACTATAATTAGGTTTACCTCCAAGTCCAGTAAGGGCTGTATGTAGTAGCTTTTCCTAACGAAATATCTTACCCTTAATTAAGTGACTTACGCCAGCTTTGCTGTTTATTAGTTCCATTTAAATGTGTAAATTCCGATGTGAACTTTAACCATGTTGCCTTCACTGTATCACATAGTTTGCACAACAGGTTTTCCCATTGTATTTAATTTTTCTTTTTATCCTATCATATATTTTGTCCTTATACCGTGTAGTTTAATCCTCCTGCTGCCACATCTAATACCTATTGCACAGGATGCTGCCAATTTGGACCCCAGTGTCACAAAATTCATTACTAATTCTCTTACCGTTCTTTTTACTCTTTCCACTACAGCGGGATAATATTTGACTTCCTGCATGCCTTCTCATTAATTATGACTAGGCCCTGATAGTTGATGCAGAATATACGTTTTTTCACACATTAGGAACCAAAAGGATATATTCCAGCACCGTTCGTCATGATTGTCATATACTAATATGGGTCGCATATTGGGTTACACTTCGCTGCTTTTTAGTTTCACAATATGTCAGATTTTGGTTATTCTTGGTCCACATTTGGTTCACATTTGCTCTTCTTTGTTTTGTAACTGCTCACATTATTTCAAAGAAGGGCTCATGGACAAAAAACTTGTGTTCTAGCTAAACATCTGAGCTAGCACAATGCTTCTTGTCTGCTTCATGATGCGCATTCAGTGGTTTTGGCTGGCACCGGTTGCACCCAGAAGCAACTTGTGAAAACAGAGGTGCGATAAGGACTAAGCAAGTTCAGGTTGCGCTTGATAAAAATAAGGAAATCTAAAGTACTGCATCCTTTGAGAGCTGTTCGCGAAAGCAGTTAGCAGAACAAAAAAGAGCTGTCTGCAGATGAGCTAGATTGCTATTTAATTTGTTGCAATAATATACAGCTACACAGCAGGCATTTTAATGGTACGTGACTTTCTTCACTGCTAAACTGCTAATTTTCCCATGTAAACATACAAATATATCTGTTTGTCCACTTTTTAAAACTTGAGTATGGCTACCGTTCTGATAGTCAATAAGGAATATGCATTTTCATTTCTATAAATTTCTTTTAGACGATTTGGGTACGAGAAAAGCCAGGGCGCCAATGTATGAGAAAAGCATCTGGAGCAGTAAATCGGTATGCGTATTTTGGCCTTTTGTGCTTCATAAATGAATGCACGTTTTGCATAATTTTTGCGCATAAAGTGCTGATCTTAGGACCTTTTTTCTTCTTTATAGTAACTGATTGATTATAATTACTCTTAAGGTTACCATACCAACAGAGAACGGACAATGAAGACTTCTTTTTTAATGGACACTAGTTCTCATGTAGCAGACTACATTTTATCAGGTATAAAAGTACAACATATGATATACGAATATGTTCAACATACAAGGTACCATGTGACGTGTAAGTGCTGAGAGTGAACCAATGTGAGAAGGATCGGTCTCACATCTTCACTCACTTCATCTCACATCGGTTCACTCTCAGCACTTGCATGTCACATTGTACAGGTCCCAACAAAAGTTTACGGAACACTGGAGTGGTGTATACAGTCATCTGAGCGACAAGGCTGCTGAAACTCAGTTGCTGAAACTAGGTTGCTGCAAACAGGAGCAGATAGACTCACAAACACGTGACCGGGTGCTCGACTCACCTCTCAGTCAGTGTCTCCACCCCAGTTCGCTGGATCTGTATCTGGTATGTTGAACATATTCGTGTATCATATGTTATCATATCATATCATATGTCATACCTAAAGCAAAACACAATAGTCATTTGCTCCCCCCAAGGTACTTTTACACGCCCATCAAGTGCGTCGCAAACTTAGATTGTATCGCTTGATGTTTCAATACTTGGTAGTGATGAAACGTGAGGTAATTATGTTTCGACTGTTATCTAGAGAAAGCTTTTAGCTAGCATTTTGGAGAGTCAGGCTGTAAATTATGGAAAGTTTGCAGCTGACTCATTAACATGAGCTGAAAGAAATCATTTTGCGACCAAACTTTGCGTTTGTATTGCAATTGGGTACGTGAGTACCTGAAAGGAAAGTACCGAAGAAAAGTACTTAAAGTACAGTGTAAGGTACACAGATTGAAGTGTACCATAGGAGTAAGAGTACTGAACAACGCACTTAATGTAGTACTTTAGTGCTTGGTACTGCAAGCAGTTCTCATCACTGAGGGCATCATCACTTTGCTACTGCTGACTGAAATAAAGAGTGCGAGCTCCTGTGGTTTTGAAACTAGAGTTCTGGCTCCGTGCAGGAGCAACTTGCGGTTGCCAGAACAGCACCGTCCTTCTCTTGACCTCCTTTTTAAAATAATGAGGTCACCAATCACGTGACACAAAAAATGTGAGGTCACCGATCACGGGACTTTCATACGTCGTTGCGTCACTTGGTGTCGCGACTTCACTGAATCACAGAACGAATCTGTTATATGAATCACTAAAACGAACTGAATCAAATCAAACGATTCACTAAAGAGAGTCGTTTTGCCCATCACTACTTTTCCGAGCCCTGAACAGCCGAGTAGCGTCATGCGGCTGTTGCATCGTGATTACCCCCATCATGTTGCAAACCGGGGAAGGCAGAGCTTTTGATAGGCCGAACGAGGCCGAACGAGCAGTAGCTGGTGGTGGGACCACTGCGCCGCCACCACCACTATGGTCTCACTTTTCAGCTGTCTTCAATTTGCCAAAAAGGTGCAAGGGGCAGCGCAAATAGATTGTGTAACAGGTGCTGCTGTCATGCAAAGTACACTTCTGTCCCATCAAAACAGAAAAGTGTATGGGTCGAGTCATGAGATGCAACTTCAATTGCGCGCAACCAGGCTGCGCCACCAAGTTGTGAAGCTCTTGTTGGGCAACAAGAGATGCAGAGTCGATCGCTTCACAAGCAATTTCTCCTGCAATTCGAGCTGCAACCTGTCAATAACACCGCTCGGCCTTGCAAGCACGACCAATCAGGAAGACTTCCATGTGTCCCTTATTGCAGGGGCAGTACGTGAGCGATCAATTTATCACTGACAAGTGGAAATTATGGAAAATTATCGAAGTACGGAAGCCGCTGATTGAAGTCGCAGTACAATTGGACGAAAACGATGACAATGATGTTCTTTCGCGGCATCTGGCGAGCTCGGTGACCGCTATGGCATTTCGAGTTGATCGCCGTATAAAAGGGACCTATTTCTTGCATCGTCGGTTGCGTGCAACCGTAACAGGAACACAGCTGCAGCAAAAAGTTTCATCCCGTGAAAACACCCTAAGATCATTTTTCAGACATATCTGCACTATATCGTAACTTTGTGAGGAAACATCGTCTATCAATTGACTCAAGAAGCAAACGTGGGCCCATCTTAACGAAATTGACTGCCGGTACGTACCAGATCACTGATAAGACATTGGCAGCAAACACAGCTAAAAATGTAAAATACCTAACCTTCTTGAATTTTTCATATTTTACAAAATTTTAAATAGATACAGCTATTCATATTTAACTAAACGAAGTGAGCGGGTGCCCCCACCCCTGCACAATCTTGTAACATCCCTCGCCAAGCTTTAGTGATGGTCACTTCGGGGTGTTCTGTGACAAACTCCCTTATGTGCCTGTGAAGGTCTTCAGACTGGGTTACGCAGGCCGCCTGCATGAATGCGACTACATTTTCATTAGTGATCCTTGTCCCTAAATATTCAGATGTGTTTTCCTGGAGTAATTTGCAGTTGAATATCTTGGCAAGGTGAAGCATTTGCACTGGAACAGAAATATTGGGTTCTCGAAACGAATCTGAATGCATAAATTGGAGAAACTTGCTTACGGCTTCTATGCTAAATCCAACGATCGTATGTGAATCTGGATGACTTTTGAGTATCTCTTTGAAAACAGACGACCTCGCTGCGAGTATGGTCTGATGTACAGAGAAGGTTTCTGTCTCTACGTGAATGCGGTAGTCCAGAAGGTCGGCGTTTATGCAGAGCTGCTTCAGGTCTTCGACTAGGGTGTTTCCTGCGCTTGTGTTCATTGATCACCCCCCCCCCCCCCCCAATAAGTAGACAAGTTAACAATGATCTTCATATTCTGCGATGTAATAGTGCCCCACCTGACCCTAATTCGAGAACCCCACGCCTAGCTGTGCGTGGCTCTCCCGTGTCTGGGGAAAAGGGGACCCTGGCGGTTGAGTGGCCCCGGAGGGTGTTTAGGACCCTTAGCGGCCCCTCCGGGAAAGCAACACACCGCTTTGGCCCCAGCTTCCCATGGTCCTGGAAGGCCCGGCCAGGGCTATCCAGCTTAGTCGCTGCGGCGGCAAGGATCAACCTCGTGCAGAGCTACCCGCCTGCGCCTAGGTATAGTGTGAGGGCACGTGCCACCGTGCGGTGCACGGCCCCCTGGTTGGGCTCGGTGGTGGGCGGCACGGCCTCCGCACTGAATCACACACACGACACATATGGCAAACAAATCTCTTAAAAACCCCCATGATCGGCGCCTGAAGAGGCGCTGCACCGAAGATAATCCAGCAACGGAGTTTTTCTACCAGAAACAGCCAGGATGGTTCCGCAAAGTCCTAGTTATACACGCAGATGAATTGACGCAGTCACTGTCAAAGCTGTCTCCATTTGCAACTGCTAAAGTTCTGGAACAGACGATTGGCAAAAATTACACTGCTCGAAAGCTCCGCTCTGGTGTCATCCAGGTGGAGGTCGAAGAAAAGGAACAGAGCGTGTCCCTCCAGTCCCTGAAGGCAATTGCCGCCATACCTGTCACAGTCACTCCGCACAAGACAATAAACATCGTAAAAGGCGTCATCTCGGAAGAAGAGCTCCTGATGTGCTCTGACTCTGAAATTGAGGAAGGCCTCAGAGAGCATGGAGTGGTCAGTGCACGGAGAATAATTATGCGTAGAGACGGCAAAGAAATACCAACAAAACATGTCGTACTATCATTCCAACTCCACACTCTTCCAACTACAATACATGCTGGCTACCTCAACTGTAATGTGCGGCACTACGTTCCAAACTCAAGGCGCTGTTTGAAATGCCAGCGCTTTGGGCATGGCTCACAGACATGCCATGGACAAACGACATGTGCAAAGTGTGCAGGGAAAGACCACGAGTCGTCAACATGTGAAAATGCCGTAAAATGCATCAACTGTAGTGGTAGCCACCCAGCATACTCCAGGTCCTGCCCACAGTGGAAGGACGAAAAGGAAATCCTCAAAGTTAAAGTTGGGCAGAATCTTTCTTATACTGCAGCGAAGACACAGGTAGCATTTTTTAGAAAGGGCTCGTACTCCGAGGTAATGCGCAGGGGAGTGGCGCCACCTCGGAAATCTGCGGAGACTCAGACTGAGTCCCCAAACAAGACTCCCGACACAAACGTTGAGGACACAGCTCATGTGTCTCCCAAGGGAAACGTGGCCTGCCCAAGGGCTGGCCACAAGGAGGTCGCCAGCCCCAATCAGGCTGGCAATAACTTTTCCGTAGGGAATGGGGGCGGTGAGGGCTCGGTCCAAACCGTACCCCAGTCGATGGATGTCGATGACGGCTGCACGCCGCAGAAGTTATCGCCAACCCCTCAGCATTCCCCTGACCAACATTAGGGGAAACAGCCGGGTCGAGGCGGAGGACACTCGCAAAAGGTGCCACCGAACGCACCTCCAGCCAGGGTGCAAGCACCCTAAGTACACAACACATGCTGAATACGCAAAAGATTTTCATGCAGTGGAACTGCAGGGGAGTGCTTCCAAATGTTGATGATGTGCACGACCTCCTGGAGGGGCACAGGCCAATAGGCGTCGGCCTCCAAGAGACGTATTTGAACTCTGGACACACAAATCCGTTCCAACAATACAAAATGTTGAGGAGGGATCGCCCGGTGGTTTCGCGATCCTCAGGTGGAGTGGCGATTCTAGCATCCCGGTCTGTTGCTGCAGTTGAGGTGCCGTTGACAACAACTTTGGAAGCTGTGGCTGTTCGACTGAATCTCTCTACGCCACTTACGCTCTGCTCAATATATCTTCCTCCTGCAGCAGATGTGCAGCGACAGGATATCGAAGATCTCTTAGACCAGCTGGCAGCCCCATTCTTCATTATGGGGGATTTTAATGCACACATCAACACGCAGCACATCAACACGGACGTCCTCTGCATTTGGATCTTTCCATCTGTAGTGCGAGCATTGCACAAGATCTGCAGTGGCACGTGATCCAAAACCCCTATGGCAGTGACCATTTTCCAACTTGGGTCGAGTATCAGTGTGATGAAGCTGTGCTGTGTACGCGAAAACTCCGCTGGAGGCTGCAGGACGCGAACTGGGCGGTGTTCAGCGTGCTAGCTGACCTGACCCTACACAACACTGACAACATGAGTATCGACGAGGCCAACGAATGCATAACAAACACGATAATACATGCTGCTACACAATCCATATCCAAGACGTCGTCCTCTCTGCCCAAGCGTTCAAAGCCTTGGTGGAACGATGACTGTAAACGGACACGCAAGGAACCACAAAAGGCGTGGGCTCGTTTGTGTCGATACCCGACAGTTGACAACATGATCGAATACAAAAGGAAGCGTGCTGCAGCCAAACGCACAAGGGAGGAGGCCAAGCACAACTCGTGGAAGGAGTTCGTGAGTAGATTGAACTCGCGAACTCCAGCCAAAGTTGTGTGGGACCGTATCAATAAGATCTCCGGGAAATACAAAGGGTTTACTGCGCCTTGTCTTTCACAGAATGGCGTTCCCTGTATGTCCTTGGAGGAACAGGCTAACGTGCTTTGCGGACACTTTGAACACGTGTCTAGCTCCCATTACAGCCAGCGTTTCCTGTTACACAAAACTGCTGCTGAAAAACGCATCATTAAACAGTCTAAACAAGATACAGCACCTTACAATGTACCCTCCAACGCACATGAACTTCAGAGAGCCTTACATGCAAGAAAGAACACTGCACCTGGCCCTGACGGGATACACTATGACATGTTGCGGCATTTAACACCCCAGTCGCAACAAATCTTACTCCACTTTTTTAACCGTGTGTGGAGAGAAGGAACTCTTCCGTTGTCCTGAAAGCTAGCCGAAGTGGTTCCGGTTCTCAAGCCAGGGAAAGACCCGTCTGCTGCTATTAGTTATCGCCCCATCGCATTAACCAGCTGCCTTGGGAAGACTTTTGAGCGCATGGTAAATGCAAGGCTCGTATATGTTTTGGAAGAGGCAGGCATCTTTGACAAACACCAAAGTGGTTTTCGTTCCGGCCGGAGCACCCAGGACAACCTACTCCACCTAGAATCACAAATCAGAGAGGCTTTGTTCGTGGGCATTTCTGCGTATCCGTGTTTTTCTATCTCGAAAAGGCGTACGATACCACATGACGCTTCGGGATTCTGCAAGATCTACACGCATGTGGTATCCCAGGGTGCATGTACAGGTGCATTGAGAATGTCCTTAGGGATAGAAAGTGTCGTGTCCGTCTGGGCTCCACTTTATCTAACATCTTTGTACAAGAGAACGGGGTTCCACAGGGGTCTGTGCTGAGCGTTGCGCTATTCGTTGTGAAAGTGAACTCGATAGCGAGAGCCATCCCACCTGGCGTCCAGTACTCCCTTTACGCAGACGATGTCCAGGTTTCCTATTCAGCATCAACTCTTTCGACAGCTTTCCAAGTGGGCTGATGAAAACGGCTTCAGGTTTTCCGCGCAAAAGACAGCATGTGTTGTCTTTACGAGGAGGAGGAGGGGAGGCACATTTGCTGAGCCCTCGCTGCTTCTCGGTGGCAACACACTACCAGTTTCCGATGATCAAAAATTTCTGTGGGTGGTATTTGACAAGAAGCTGTCTTTTGTGCCACACATAAACTACATAAAGCAGAAGTGCCTGAAATCCTCCAACAAAAGTTTTATCCCATCGATCGTGGGGGGCCGACAAAGTCATACTGTTGCGGGTCTACTTCTCGGTTGTACGATCACTAATTGAGTACGGGAGTGTCGTGTATGGCTCGGCGCGGCCTTCAGCATTGAAGGTTTTGGACCCCATCCACCACGAAGGCATCCGACTCGCCACCGGTGCCTTCCGGACGTCCCCTGTGAAGAGTTTATATGTTGAGGGCAATGAATGGTCGCTCGAGAGAGGAGACAATTTGAACATGTGAAGGCTGCGCTAAAGTACAGATGGCGATGTTGAGGGCAATGACCCAGTTGTACACTCTAGTGTGAACCCCGCTCTGGAGCGACTCTTCCTTGCAAACCCCTCTGTTCTACCCACGTTTCCGCTTCGCGTGCAGGCGGCGAGTTCCCGTCTGGGATTCAGTCCCTTTGGCGTTCCCCTGCAGCAGGCAGTCCTCGATGCTGCGCCTTGGCAGAGACATCTCATACAATCCAACTTAAAAATGACACAGTTTGACAAACAATCCACTGCACACACTGTCATTCTCCAGGAATTCCTGGAGATTCACCAACTTCGGGAACCACCATGCAATCTACACTGATGGGACCAAAGTAAGCAATGGTGTGGCGGCCGTTGCCCTTGAATGTGATTCTATTATGACGGCACGCCTGAACACGAACGCCACAGTTTTTACCGCAGAGCGTTACGCGATTGTCTGTGCGTGCGCGTACGCGATTCTCTCCGCTAAGCTATGTGCGTGCGCTGCTTTCATGCACCTCGTCAAGCGAGTATGAGCGCTTGCGACTGAACTTTGTTACCGAGGCTTTTCAATCTGTCTCTGCTGGGTCCCCCGCCACACTGGGATCCCGGGGAATGAACGAGCCGACCGTGAGGGTCGGCGAGCGTTGGCACAAGAGGAGTCAGCTCTAGGACTACCCTACCAAGACATCCTGCTAATGTTAAAGGGAGCTGTCTACATACAGTGGCAGCAGGAGTGGGACATGGAAGAAAATAACAAGCTACACCTCACACAGCCACATGTTTCGCCCCCGCATCGGACTGAACACATCAACAGATCCTCCGAAGTTCTTTACGCGAGATTCAGGATTGGGCACACATGGCTCACGCATCACCACCTACTCACGGGTCAGGATCCGCCAGCTTGTGCGCACTGCGGTGACAGCTTGACTATCTTGCACGTACTGGCATCCTGCCCTCACTTCGAACACCAACGCCAACAGCATTTCGCCGCATTCTACAGATACCATGTCCCACTCCACCCAGCCCTTCTACTAGGTGACACTCCTCTTGTGACGTTTAATAATGTCATCCAATTTTTGACCATGTGTGGGTTAGTTAGTCAGATGTAAATGTTAAGTATTGCTCCGGTTTTATCCAATATCACCGAACTCCTGATGTAAATATCTCATCCTGGATGACCTGATCGCTCACACTTGTAGATGGCTTTAACTGCCATACTCACTTGTTATCGTCATCCTCCTCTCTCTCTCTTATCTTGGTCCATCTCATCGCTCATACCTGTAGATAGCTTTTAACTACCACACACTCTCTCTCTCTCACATCATCTCTCACATACTCACCGTAGTTTTGGCGCTCTATGGCCTTTGTTGCCTTTGTGCCATTAAACCCATAATCTCTCTCTCTCACGTCGTACTGTATAAACGTATGACGCTGCTGTAAGTCTGATTCTCGTTGATTTCGCTCGACAAGTTTCCTCCGACGTTGACTTAGTAGCTGTTCTGTGCGTAGCGCCAATGCCAAGTTTGTCAGGCTATTCGTCCTGAATCATTGTGAAGTAGCGCCATAAAAGGTATTTTCTGTACTAAGGTCGCTCATCACATCGCATGTCTGCGAGCTTCTCATTACCCTACCACCGTTCTTATTTTTTGCCGTTCAATAGCACCTTTATTCTTTCTATTACATTGCAAGTTTCACATGCATAGCTGTATATCTCATACTAATTTTCATCTTGCATCCACTGAGCTCCAGTCGAAAATGCAAAATTCCCATATCGGACCCCTCTCGTGAGGACGAGGCTATGCGAGGAACCGGAAGTCTCAAGCCGCCTCAAGAAAGCGTTTGTTCCACTAGCTGATAGCCGATAGTTCGTATACGTATGTGAGTGGCCTGAAGCAGTTCCGCCTCCTCTAAACGTGTTGATCACCTACATTGAGTTTTTGTCATTATTATCGCAGTCTTTTACTGTATTTTGTAGTTTCGAAAAGCTGATGTAGCATTATGTCCTTTGCAAGAAAAGTGACATTATGTAGAGCCTCCGGTGACCTCCAAGAAAAGTAGGCTCGATCCCCTTACTACATGTACTATTCTTCACTACATCCCACTGTCGTGTAATGTCGTGATGTTCATGGGAGCAATCATTTCGGTAATTTCATCCTAATATCGCTACGAATTTCTTATTGGTTCCTCATTTCTTGTATTCACTGTGGTGACTGCCACGGTGTCCAATCTTCTTTGCTTCATTGCTTCTGTGCTTTGAGCTGCCTAATTTGAAAGTTTGGGCTCGATCCCTGCCTTGGCTGTTTTTTGACGAATTTCCGAAGCTGCCGCTGCTCAACGACTCCCACGGTTTCCAATCTCTCTCGCGTCCCCAGGTGGAAAATATCTGCAAGTGCAACCACTTGCAAGTTGTTTATGAAACAAATGACCATTTGAGAAACCACTTTGAAATTGTCCACTTTAAAAAATGAAGTACACATGTGATTGGACGTGCCTTCGCGACATACAAACGATATCAGACAAACGTCAAACATTGTCAGTTCTCATTCGCCCGTGCCATTTCAAGCTTCCAACATGTCGTGGACAAGGTAATCGTGCAACCACCGAAGTCCAAAGTGAAAGTCTTTCGCACATTCGCGACGGGCATAAAGCACACACACTGATCCACGACGAAAACCCGAGACTAGGAAAAAGACGAAAAACAGTCATGTCAGTTTCGTCATGGATCTTACCCACCAGATCGCTTGCTTTTTAACCATTTTATCTGTAAGACACACTGAGGCACAGAGCCACACACTATTTTATTACGAAAATACAAACCTTTAAAATAGCATCTAGGTTGACACAATATTAGAAAACATCTCGTGCACAATGTTGGGAAGTGTTTCATAAGTAAGCATGGTTCAATGTCACAAGGTGTGGCACAGTGGACAGACAATATTACTAAGTGCAGTCCGCGTTTCTTAAGGTGATCAGATAGTATGACTCTCGCGACATTTCGAGATCCAATTGAATTGCAGAATGAAAAAATCCAAGTCTGAAATGGGGTGTTGAATCACATATTAGTCATGTTCGAACTGTAAATCGGTTCATCGGCTTACCCTCCCACGAAGCGAAACCAGTAAAATCGAGACTCAAACTAGGAGACGCAGATTTCGACTCAAACACACTTCCTCCTTTGTTCTCCATCCAAGCCATCCGAACGAGCACCGTACAACGCCTACTCTGTTGCGACTTGTAGTCGAGTGATATCATAGGTGATGGCGGTTTCATGGCGAGGTGAGGCATTGAGTTTTGCCTCCTTTGCGCCTGAAGTACGCGGAACTTGGAATATGATACTGGGCAGGTTCAGTCCATTGCACTGCTCCATGCCACCGACACAACGTTGATATGATACAAAGACACGGATTGGATTGGATTGCCTTCGTTTTTCTGTTTAGTGTTCCTCTTGTGATACCCCAAGTGGACCCTGTCTAACGCACTCTGACTTTCAAAGTGGTTCCAGTTTAACCCACAAGGCTATGGCCAAACCGACGCTGACTTCGCAGTGGACACAGTTTGTCAAGGAGGTGGTGCTATTTCGAACCAGTTTGCTGATCAAGAGGTTCCAGCTTAGCCCACAACGGCTCTGACCAACCCACTATGACCTCCACTTTGGCAAGATAGTGGTTCTATTTCAAATCACTTCGCTAACCAAGTGGTTCCACTGGTTCCAAGTGGTTAATGCCCCCCCTTTGTGCCATTAAACCCATAATCTCTCTCTCTCTCCCACTCTGGCCCTCTTTGTTGTTCAAGTGGTTCCACCATATCCCCCTTGGGACTCCACTTAATTTTTTCACTTGAGGTCCCCCCGCAGAGGTTCGAACGCATTCCTGTCCTCATTCCACCTGGATGCTTTGAGCCACTTGATGCCTGCTCTTGCTGCAGAAGTTTCCTTCCTTTCTTAACACGACATCTATCATATGAAAACTATATAGAAAAGTTAGCTTCCCTGCGAACTTAGCGCTGTATAATTTCTGCCCTGTGTGTTATCTTGTAGTGACCACCTTGCATGCAAATAAATATTGCAGACTTGGTTTGCTTTAGTACGCTAAATTGCCGAGCCCACTTGTACAATTGTTTAGTAAGTTCCCCAGCCCTTTCCATGTGTGGGTTAGTTAGTCAGATGTAGATGTTCAGCATTGCTCCGCTTTTACCCTTTATCACCGAACTCCTCATGTAAATATCTCATCCTGGATCACCTGATCGCTCACACTTGTAGATAGCTTTAAACTGCCATACTAACTGGTTATCGTCATCCTCCTCTCTCTCTTATCCTGGACCATCTCATCGCTCCCCATACCTGTAGATAGCTTTTAACTACCACACACATTCTCTCTCACATCATCATCATCTGCCACACACTCACCATAGTTTTGGCGCTCTATGGCCTTTGTTGCCTTTGTGCCATTAAACGCATAATCTCTCTCTCTCTCCCTTTCCTAAGTAACTTTTCTGGCTTTAGGGGCATGCACACTTCATGGCAGAAGCACTGCTCAAGCTGCTTAGAAAGACACGGGAATTCCTCAACATTCATACAGGAGGATCCTGATTTTATTCCACTGCAATGTGATATAGGGGCTTCAGCATGGAATATGACATCAATATGAAAGCATAAATGAAATGTGCAGTGCATACTTGAGAAGAAATACATAAATAAAGAACTAGTTGCATGCCACAATAGTTTACCATAACAACTGTACACATGCCACAGTAGAAGCAAATACAGACAGCGTAATGGCTCTCGAGCAGCATGCTTCCCTTGCTACGCACGTGTTTTAATACCATGATGTGGCATTACCTCAAGTACTGCCCTTTTCCGAAGCAGTCAATCTAGAGAACACCATCTAAATATTGTACAATAGCGGTACTGTCTAACGATATTACAAGATTTCCAAAAGTGGGAATAAGTAACGCTGAAAGAATGAATAAGTACTGTGAAACGTAAGCAATGCTCAATACTTATCTTGTATACATTCTAACATTCGTAACAGAAGTCTAAAAGGCCATTGTCATGTACATGCTACTGAAGTAAAAATACACAGTCATCTCAAGGCACAATAAATGGAAAACTCATGTACAGTGCTTGCTGCCTACATGCCCAGTACAGCCTAAAATAAAGCAAGCAAAAAATGAAACCAGGGTATCTACAAAGTTCTTTGTTCCAGTTTACATATAGTTCTTCAGTTATTCTCCATCTCAACATTACCTGTTATTTCATAACCATATAGGGCAGTGATAGCATGTAGTTAGCCCTGTATTGTGGTACTTTATATAGAGAGATATACGCCTCCTACAGTAATGAGCACGTACTATGCAGCGTATCACACACAGTCAAAACATATATGTGTAAAAAGAACCAGATATACTGCACATTGGTCTTTTTTAGATATGGCACAGCCCATGACACTAAAATCGTGATGTTTCACGGTGAAAGTCACTTTAAAATCAAAGTTGATTTGCAAAAATAGCACCAGAGTTAATATTCTGGACCACTGTTCAACACAACATGGAATCTTGCAGCACGTATGTCTGCAGCGATATTGTTCTGGCACTTACACGACACTTTGCGGCAATGCGGGACACACAAAAGGATCAACTGCTTCTCCGCTTGCGGAAATGCATTCAATGAGCCACTGCTGGTCACATCTTGTGCACGTAACAGATGTTCCTTCTGTCGTGGTATCCTTGCATAAGACACATGTCTTTGCATCTTCTTCAGGACTTCTCCTGCTAAGGCAGTTGCCGCGTATGATGTCGTAGACGCGCCTTCTCATAGCACGGACGTCACACTGACCTGTCAGGCTCTCGCCTTTCGCGAGCCTTTCGGCGTACCAGCATATTAGTACGCCTCAGGCCGAAAGGTCACTTTGAAGTCTGTGCTCTGTGTCGCACTTTATTTTGAAGTCATGTTGAGCCGTAGCTTTGGTCAAATGCAGCCTCAGTAGGTTGGCATATTTCTGCAGCACGTGTGTTGCTTGCTTCCTTTGTGGGTCTAAGCAGAATATTTCCCCCTTGTCAAAGAAGCAAGCAATCAGTGCCCAGTGATTGCCTCCAAGGTTGACTGGGGCAAGAAACAATGATTTTTGTTCCTAGTTCGAGCTCATCATCCATTGTTGCGGTTCCCTTAAGTGGATCAGGCTGACTATTGTTGTACACGTCCAGCCTCCAATGTGGCTATATTTTTGGAATACAATACCCATAAATGCGCCTATTATTTCATCAAATAGCCATCCCGGCATAAATGTTGGCCTACAGCCCTGATTGATTTCGTATTCGCTTTGTTTTAAGTCATGCTCTAGTGCCTTTATCATTACCAGAGTTAGGTGGTTTAATCCTACCTTGAGGATTGCGTCTTCTATGTTTCTGCAGTGCTCCATGTTGACTGTGAATGGTGAAGGGGTCCCAACAGAAGTGACCAATGTTCTTGGGTACCACATGAGAGGCACCGCTTTTAGAGGCATTATCATTAAAGAGAACTGTCTACACACAGTGGCAGCAGGAGTGGGACATGGAAGCAAAAAACAAGCTACACGTCACACAGCCACACGTTTTCCCCCCGCATCGGACTGAACACATCAACAGATCCTCCGAAGTTCTTTACGCGAGACTGAGGATTGGGCACACATGGCTCACGCATCACCACCTACTCAGACGTCAGGATCCGCCAGCTTGCGCGCTCTGCGGTGACAGCTTGACTGCCTTGCACATACTCGCATCCTGCCCTCACTTCGAACACCAACGCCAACAGCATTTCGCCGCATTCTACAGATACCATGTCCCACTCCACCCAGCCCTTCTACTGGGTGACACTCCTCTTGTGACGTTTAATAATGTCATCCAATTTTTGACCATGCCGCTGTCCTCCTAGTTTGCGGGTTGTTGCGCAACGCGCCGATCGACTGCTGATATGTTAATTAGAAAATACATGGCAGGTCTTGGCCTTGGCATCCGGTGGCTTCATGGTATGAAGTTTCTTGGCGCTGCACGGCTGCCTCATAGAGCTGGCATATTTCCGCCTTCTGCTACGTATGTGAAAGGTTACGGTTGTGTGGAGAGAGGCGGGAGGGGTGATGAAACTGCTCGTCGGTGTTCGGTAGTCGGTTACGCTGCATCAGGGAATGACCCGGATCCCATGATGGGAAGGAGGCATGTGCCAATAGAGAGTGCAGTGGAGTATCGTGAGATCGCCCCTGTTTTTCTGCGTGCGTTGAGATTTCCTTTTTTTTCTTTTCCCAGTCGAGAGGTTTCGACGTGCTGCTGTTTCAACTGGGAGTTTTAAACTGGGCTGTTTGAACTGGGGGTGCATTGCAAATATCTAGCAGTGAGACGGCGGATTTTCAGGCAAATGCATCTTTGTTTTCTCCTCTCTCTCTATCGATATAGTGTCAGATCTCTACGATAGAAGCATCACATCATCATCTCTCACATACTCACCGTAGTTTTGGCGCTCTATGGCCTTTGTTGCCTGTGTGCCATTAAACCCATAATCTCTCGTTTGATCATGGTTCGGGGCCGATTAGTGGATTCTATAGTGCGTATAAATGAATGTTTCGTACGTTACGGCATGTACGAAAAATACTCGCACAGGGCGTAATTCTGGATATTGCCATCTGCTCCAATTGCCTGTGTGTGTGCGCGCGCGTGTGTGTGTAGATGTGTGTGCGTGCGTGTGTGTACGTCTTGCTGTATTTCTAGATGCACTGGTGTAAGAAGCATGGCGTCTGAGCCTGGTGGGCCGTACTCTGCTAATTCGCTTTCTGTATACAATTAGGAAAATTACCGCGTTCGCATTTCAATCTGCACTGCCGGCCTCAGTTGCTCTGTTGGTAACGTGTTCACTTGCTGAGCTCATGATCGCCGGTTCAATCCTGGCCGAGAATGGTAGCAATGTGGGAGCGATAAACATTGCTTCCAGCACTGGCGTGTTAAAGATTGCTTTGGCACGTCTAAAGTACCCCGGGTGGTCGAAATTATCAGTAGCCCTACCATGCTGTACGTGCAGCATTTCTTCACACAAATGGGCTAACTTACTTTGCGCGTAGATTTACTCCCAATTATAATATTGTACAATATGCACTGTGGTACGGTGCAAAAAGCAGACGATGTCTGTGGTGCATGCCTTCTTTGTTGTATACCTTCACACCAAAAACGACGAAAAGCAATTTTTAATGCATATTTTGAGGTGCGTAGTTGCATGCATACTTCTGCACAGTTTTTAGTGCATATTTATGAGCACTCCTTTTTTTATTATCGATGGGTCGCTGTTCATGTATCTCTGAGTCTCCCAGCTGAATGTGTGAACACAGTGGCATCCTTTTGCAACAGGTAATGGAATAGGCCTTGTCTTGTGGATTTTCGCTGCTCTGTGCGCACTGGCGAACTACCTCAAGGACACACGTGCTGAAATAATCTTCTAAATCTTCAGTGCTTTTACACGTCAAGCGTCCTCGAACAATTGGTCGCACCAGTGCACATACGTGCCCATTTTTTACTTTCTACTTTAGACATAAGTCGTAATTATTATTTTCAGATGTCATAATAGGAACCTCTGAGCACCCGCACAGTCCGCAACGTCCGCCTCCAGAAAAAGAGGTAGGCGATAGGCGAAAAGTGGTAGGCGATAGCACGCTTGCCTCCCCTTGCACTTTCCCCCTCCCCCGAGAAAAAATCCTGGGAACGCCCATGGGCTGCCGTGATTGCTGAAACGGCCGACACGTCTCTCCAGTCCGCTTCCCATCCACGCAGCACTGCACTGGGTCTGCATTCAACCGCTCACAGTCGGCTTCAACCTGCGCAAACCCTTGGCATGTTTCGTGCATCCGCTAGTTCGACGGTACGCGGGCCTGCTTTCCCTCTGAGCTCTGATACCAAAGGGCTTTCTCGGCTTGAAGCATCGTTGGTTTAGTTTGATGTCGTCTATACGGCGTGGGCCGAACAACGTGAATATCATGTGAGTCGCGCTCTATGCTAAACCTGGAAGAAACGCGCGCACCCATGCGCAGTTCCCTTGGGACCGTCGTAGTGATCTGTGATCCTATTCCAGAACCGGTGTGTATCAAAAACTCGAAGGCGCTCGAAAGGTCAGGCCAGACAACGGTTTTGGCAGAATCAAAGGCGGAAAAATCATAAGGCGGAAGCGTGGTATGCTCTGGTTGCGCAAAACGATGTCGGGCAATTGATGCTGTCATTTTATTCACATGACAGTGCCCGAGTTCCATACTGCGCAATACCCGTCCCATTTTTCCATGTACCCGGTCTTTCGCCCAGACACCATGAAATTTCATTGCCAGCAGTAATAAAAAGAAAAGGAACGAGTGCCAAGAGACTGCTTTTCATAACCGATTTATAAGCCCAAAACGCTCTTTCGCCACTTCTTTATGCTCTGGAACCAACCTCCACAACGCACCTGCTCTGAAGCGATGCAAACAAAACAACGCGAGAACGCCGAGGTCAGCCCTCATTTTCTGTCCCTTACGGATGACATCCAAGTGCAGCACCACAGAGTCCCCAATTCTAAATACAACGCTGAACGGCAGGCCCTTCCCCTCCCACACATGACACGTCAGATATAACAGCTCGCCGCTCTTAATGCTGGAGCCATCTCCACACCACACCTGCTCTGAGGCGACGCAAAACTAAGAGCGCGAGCGCGCCAAGGTCAGCCCACCTCCCCTGCTCTTTGTTATTCATCCAAGTGCAGCTCCGCCCGAACGACCGAGACCCCGACTCCAAAGCCTGAACATAGCGGTGAACTGCAAACCCCCCTCTCCCTCCCTCCCACCCACCAGCAGCAAGGGCACACATACAACTGAAACCTTCCCGCCACTACCGTTAAGCTCAGATTATCACAGGGCACGAGAACAGGTACGCAGAAAATGGGGTACCATATTCATGTCTAGTCATGCATACTTTCAATGCTTACTTCTATGGGCAGTTGTATGCACCCATCCAACCACCCACGACTAATATTAACCCCACACCCTAAACCGCACATTTCAACTTGAAAAACGCATCGCTGGGTCTTCAAATTAAATATCTCATCTTCGTACATAAGTCAACATCAAACTCAGCATCAAATCATTGCCCGTCACTCAACATTACTGTCACCATCACATCAGTGCTCATAATTCAACATAAAATTCAAATTCATATCACATCCTTACCCACCATTCAACATCAAACTCAACATCACATAACGTCATTGCATATCATTCAACTTCACTCAACATCACATAACATCATTGCCCATCAGTCAACATCACATGATTCTGAGTGATGTGATGGTGGGTGATGTCGGTGATGGACATCATGAGTGAATCCGCCGACCTGTGGTCCTGCAGGGATGTGTTTTAAGTGTCACGCTCTTTATAATGGAAGTTAATTCTCTACCTAAGGCTATACCTCAAAACATCTCATTTTCACTTTATGTGGATGACGTCCAACTATCGTACAGCTCGGTTAAACTCCGCGGGGCGGAGAGACAATTGCAGAGTGCTGTAAACAAACTTTGCAACTGGGCGGACGAAAATGGCTTTCGTTTCTCGGCTGAGAAGTCTACATGTATGGTTTTTTCACGCAAAAGGGGAATGCTCCTAAATCCGACCCTTAAGCTAAGCAAGCGTGAACTCCCAATACGAACAGAGCATAGGTTTCTTGGTGTTACCTTCGACCATAAGCTGACATTCATAACACACATCAAACACAAGTGCAACAGAGCTCTTAATATAATGAAGAAATATATCACATAAATCATGGGGAGCGGACAAAGACACAATGGTGGAAATTTACAAATCCGCTGTACGTCCAATGCTTGACTATGGAGCTGCAATTTATGGGTCAGCTAGACCATCAGCATTGCAAATTCTTGACCCCATACTAAACCATGCTCTTCGCCTGGCGAGGGAGCATACCGTGCCACTCGAGTGGAGAGTCTTTATGCAGCGTCAGCCGTTTGCAGCCTCAGAAAGCGAAGGCAATTCCTTTCTTTCATGTACGCTGCGAAAACAATGAGTCAACCAAGTCAACGTCCTCCAAGCAAACAAATAATTATTTTGTGAAGAATATCCAAAATAGTGTACTCACACTTTCGATGATGGGACATGCGGTGAAATTTATGTGGGTTCCAAGTCACACAGGAATTAAAGGAAATGAACTTGCAGACCATGAGGCTGCACAGGCACTTTTAGGGAATATCACGGAACAAAGAATTCTGCTGCATGACTTCAAAAGAGCAGTGCAGAAAGCTCTGCATTGTGACTGGCACAGAAACTGGAATGAACAAGTCAGAAACAAGCTGCACATGATAAAGCCAACATTGTCATTGACAAACGTTTCTAACAGAATGGATCGCAGAAGAGAAGTGACCTTGTGCAGGCTGCGTGCAGGTCACACGTTTCTTACCCACACATATATTTTTAAAAGAGAGGACCCGCTTCGCTGCGAATCCTGCAATGACATCCTCACAGTACTTCATTTCTTGCTGATATGCCCTGTATATCAACGGCTACGACGAAAGCATTTTAAACAGATGTATGATATGCTCATTCCACTTCATCCTGCGCTCCTGATAGGAGATGAACCGCTTGTGGAGTTTGACTCCGTATTAAACTTCCTTAAAGACATCAAGCTCTTCCAATACATCTGACATTGTTTCAACCCAGTGATAGTCCAGTAGATAAACTTCGCTCTGAACACTGAACCCGCAGGCACAGGGACGTAGGCCCTCGCCTGAGCGTGCTCCGAAGTTCATCAGAACAGAGGAATATTGGTGACTCCCTCGCCTGGAGCACCCTTGGAATCCCTTCGGGGTAGAGGGCTGGGTGATCCCCTCGCCAGGAGAACCGCCGAAGTTTCGTACGCGAAGCAGAGGAATATTGTCAACTCCCTTGTCTGGTGTTTCTCCAAAGTTCCACAGCTCAATACCCTTAATATACTAAGTTAGTTCGACTATCTGCCTTGAATACATCACGTGGAACTAGTTGTCTATACATTGGCCACCATATATCCTATAAGGGATCACATCCCTGTGGTTCAATGTTACGGACAATGACGTGTGACGTGACTTGTTATCTGACATTAGTATAATAATACCTTTATTAATGTGCCCAATAACAGCCGAAGCCTTGGTGTTGGCGCACGCAGACAATGCAGTATTTACAAATATATACTCACACACACACACACATATATATATATATATATATATATAGGTATTCAATAAAGATCAGAAGTGGAGACGGTGCTTCTACAGGACAAGGAATAAAAGGGGAACTTTATTAAAAACTAAGAGGGAGTATTCGACGTTTCGACAGCAGCGCTGTCTTCAACAGGAATGGGATCTTATGGTGACGCAAGACAATTGCAAAGAATGAGAGGGGAATATGTACAAGGGGAGAGGGCAGCACACGTGCTTTGTCAAACAAAGGTAAAAGGGTACAATGAATCACAGGCAGTCATATTCTTCGCCGGAGGGCAATGATTTCATGGGGTGACCAACCGGGGAGTCTGAAAGAGATACAAAAGAGTGTATGTATTTTGAGAGAATCAGGAATTTAGGTTGCGAACTGTTGAGAGGACGCCGGGGTCCTCGTTAATCTGGCTTTTAAATTTGTAGATCAGGAACGATTCTCTTTGTTCTCTAAGGCGTTGGGATGGAAAACCCGATTGCAGAACGAAAATGGCTATGTCGTTAATTGAGTGGCCGGGTTTACTAAAATGTCGAGACACTGGCAGATTAGGTTTCTTTGATACGTCGGACCTGTGGTTGTTGAATCGGATTCTGAAGGATGTAGCTGTTTGACCGATATATTGGGCCTTGCACTCATTGCATTGAAGGAGATAAAGGACGTTAGAAGAGTTACAGTTAAATGGACCATTAATTTTTGTGCGATAGCTGGAATTTGTGCTTTCTACTCTGGTAGCAGTTTGCATTAATTTACAGATCTGGCATCTGCGTCCGTTGCATGGTTGACAACCGTTATGTTTCGACGGCTTGTTTAACTTGGCGTTCACAAGTCTGTCTTGGATGTTCCTTGCTCGACGATAAGTAACGCGGGGTGGTTCCGGGAACACCTGACTCATACGGTCAGATTGGGTGAGGATTGCATAGTGCCGTTTAAGTATGCGGTTTACGTCCGGGGCATAACCGTTGAAGCTAATAGTGAGGTTTACCGAAGAATTCTTATCGGCTCGGGGCTGTGTTTGGAATAGGTTCTCTCGATCGGTTGATCTAGCTCTGGCTATGGCATCTTTTACGACCTGATTAGGATATTTTCTATCTGCGAAAGTTTCTTCAAGGCTCTCAAGATGATTGTCTAGTTCATCATCGTTAGAACATATTCTCCGGTAACGCAGCGCCTGACTATAAGGGATAGCTAGCTTAGTGTGTCTGGGATGGCAACTCTGGAACGATAGATACTGTTGGGAGTCGGTAGGCTTTCGATACAGACTGGTGGTTATGATTCCATTATGTAGTTTAACTTCCACATCCAGAAAATTAACAGCTGAGGAGGAGTAATTGAATGTAAATTTAATACTGGGATGTACTTGGTTAAAGTCGTTAACAAACAACTGAAGGTCGCATTCGGAGTGGGGCCAAATAATGAATATATCATCTAGGAATCGCTTATATAGGAGTGGCTTCAGTGCACAATTGCTGAGGAACGGTTCTTCCAAGGATGCCATGAAGATATTTGCATAGTTAGGAGCCATTTTTGTTCCCATTGCTGTACCATTGACCTGTATGTAGTGTTTGTCGTCGAATTCAAAGTTATTGCATGTTAGGATCAGATTCAGGAGTTCAGTGAGGACGGACGTATCATAACCCTGATCGGGTTGATTCTTAAATGCACATTCTGCTGCTGCTATTCCATCTGAGTGAGGAATGTTAGTATACAGGGAAGTGACATCTAGGGTTGCTAACAGACAGTTAGGGGAACGTTTATTTTACGTATATCTTGAAGGAAATGGTTCGTATCCTTAACGTATGAGTCGAATTTAGACGGGATGGGCTTGAGGAGATGATCCACGAATGATGAAAGATTCTCAGTGGCTGTACCATTACAGGAAACAATCGGCCTTCCGGGGTTACCCGGCTTATGTATCTTGGGGAGCATGTAAAATCTACCAGGCCTAGGGTCCTTTGGGAGTAAATACTGGTACAAGCTCTCGTCAATCTTCTTGGCGTTTCTTAACCTTGTTAGGACTTTGGTTACATTGGCACTAATTTCGGGGGTAGGGTCAGTTTCGAGAGATCTGTAAAATTCCGCGCACTGAAGTTGGCGGAGGCCTTCTGTAACGTATGATTGTTTATCCATTACAACTATCGCGCCTCCTTTATCTGCCCTCTTAATTACGATATCCTTGTCGTTCTCTAATGCCGACAAGCTTTCTTGCTCCTGCTTAGTGAGGTTGTACCTGAGTTTGCGTTTTGCGTATCAGGACAGCGCAAAACGCAAACTCAGGTACAACCTCACTAAGCAGGAGCAAGAAAGCTTGTCGGCATTAGAGAACGACAAGGATATCGTAATTAAGAGGGCAGATAAAGGAGGCGCGATAGTTGTAATGGATAAACAATCATACGTTACAGAAGGCCTCCGCCAACTTCAGTGCGCGGAATTTTACAGATCTCTCGAAACTGACCCTACCCCCGAAATTAGTGCCAATGTAACCAAAGTCCTAACAAGGTTAAGAAACGCCAAGAAGATTGACGAGAGCTTGTACCAGTATTTACTCCCAAAGGACCCTAGGCCTGGTAGATTTTACATGCTCCCCAAGATACATAAGCCGGGTAACCCCGGAAGGCCGATTGTTTCCTGTAATGGTACAGCCACTGAGAATCTTTCATCATTCGTGGATCATCTCCTCAAGCCCATCCCGTCTAAATTCGACTCATACGTTAAGGATACGAACCATTTCCTTCAAGATATACGTAAAATAAACGTTCCCCCTAACTGTCTGTTAGCAACCCTAGATGTCACTTCCCTGTATACTAACATTCCTCACTCAGATGGAATAGCAGCAGCAGAATGTGCATTTAAGAATCAACCCGATCAGGGTTATGATACGTCCGTCCTCACTGAACTCCTGAATCTGATCCTAACATGCAATAACTTTGAATTCGACGACAAACACTACATACAGGTCAATGGTACAGCAATGGGAACAAAAATGGCTCCTAACTATGCAAATATCTTCATGGCATCCTTGGAAGAACCGTTCCTCAGCAATTGTGCACTGAAGCCACTCCTATATAAGCGATTCCTAGATGATATATTCATTATTTGGCCCCACTCCGAATGCGACCTTCAGTTGTTTGTTAACGACTTTAACCAAGTACATCCCAGTATTAAATTTACATTCAATTACTCCTCCTCAGCTGTTAATTTTCTGGATGTGGAAGTTAAACTACATAATGGAATCATAACCACCAGTCTGTATCGAAAGCCTACCGACTCCCAACAGTATCTATCGTTCCAGAGTTGCCATCCCAGACACACTAAGCTAGCTATCCCTTATAGTCAGGCGCTGCGTTACCGGAGAATATGTTCTAACGATGATGAACTAGACAATCATCTTGAGAGCCTTGAAGAAACTTTCGCAGATAGAAAATATCCTAATCAGGTCGTAAAAGATGCCATAGCCAGAGCTAGATCAACCGATCGAGAGAACCTATTCCAAACACAGCCCCGAGCCGATAAGAATTCTTCGGTAAACCTCACTATTAGCTTCAACGGTTATGCCCCGGACGTAAACCGCATACTTAAACGGCACTATGCAATCCTCACCCAATCTGACCGTATGAGTCAGGTGTTCCCGGAACCACCCCGCGTTACTTATCGTCGAGCAAGGAACATCCAAGACAGACTTGTGAACGCCAAGTTAAACAAGCCGTCGAAACATAACGGTTGTCAACCATGCAACGGACGCAGATGCCAGATCTGTAAATTAATGCAAACTGCTACCAGAGTAGAAAGCACAAATTCCAGCTATCGCACAAAAATTAATGGTCCATTTAACTGTAACTCTTCTAACGTCCTTTATCTCCTTCAATGCAATGAGTGCAAGGCCCAATATATCGGTCAAACAGCTACATCCTTCAGAATCCGATTCAACAACCACAGGTCCGACGTATCAAAGAAACCTAATCTGCCAGTGTCTCGACATTTTAGTAAACCCGGCCACTCAATTAACGACATAGCCATTTTCGTTCTGCAATCGGGTTTTCCATCCCAACGCCTTAGAGAACAAAGAGAATCGTTCCTGATCTACAAATTTAAAAGCCAGATTAACGAGGACCCCGGCGTCCTCTCAACAGTTCGCAACCTAAATTCCTGATTCTCTCAAAATACATACACTCTTTTGTATCTCTTTCAGACTCCCCGGTTGGTCACCCCATGAAATCATTGCCCTCCGGCGAAGAATATGACTGCCTGTGATTCATTGTACCCTTTTACCTTTGTTTGACAAAGCACGTGTGCTGCCCTCTCCCCTTGTACATATTCCCCTCTCATTCTTTGCAATTGTCTTGCGTCACCATAAGATCCCATTCCTGTTGAAGACAGCGCTGCTGTCGAAACGTCGAATACTCCCTCTTAGTTTTTAATAAAGTTCCCCTTTTATTCCTTGTCCTGTAGAAGCACCGTCTCCACTTCTGATCTTTATTGAATACCTTTATTTTTCGTGGTCAACCGCATTCGTTTATTTCAACTTATATATATATATATATATATATACATAATGCGATGTGCGAGTTACAGACATATGCTATACGTGCAGCCAAAGAGCTCCGGCTATTTTTTCCTATTATACTTCACTGGCTTTGCACTGGGCTTTCAGTGAGTGAGTTATCTCACCCTGACGGGAGGAATCACGTGTTACGTGACCTTCTGACGCCATCCACTCAAACGTTGCCTGCCTGCGTACTGCTGACGAAGCCCAAGAAGGCCGAAACAGCTGTCCAGTACTGGCATGGCGATGTTTGAGTTACAGACATATATATATACATACATATACATATTAGGCGAAACATTACATACATATTCAGGAAAAATGAGCGTAACGGGAAGACATTCACAGTGATACATACAATACAGACATGGAGATATACAGTATATAGTACTAAAAGGGGGAAAAAACTGTACAACTTCACGGTGAACGCAAGAGGACAGTTTTAAAAACGTTTGAATGAGAGGTAAAGATATCAACCGAGGGGTGAATTACGTTTGTCATTTGTTGAATACGTACGATCGGATTCGCAGGCATATGGTGGGATAAGTACAATATATTACGTATTACGTAATATATTACAATATATTACGTAATATATTACAATATATTACGTATTATACAATATTAAGTACAATACAAAAGATGGCGTATCGAGAAAACTGTGTAAGATCTTATAACAGAGCATGATATCATGAAAACGGCGTCGCGTTGAGAGTGGTTGGAGGTTAAGAAATGACATTATTTCAGTATACACATACATTCTAAAGTGGGGGCTTTTTCTTAAGAATACGCTATGTACAATGTGTAGAAATTTATCTGGACAGATTCAATCCGTGACGAGTCAGTGCACGAAAGACAGTTCCACACTGGAGACGCGTATTCCAGTCGCGGTAAAATTAAGGAACGATACAGGTGAAGAAATACAGAGTGTGTGGAAAAGATTTCGCATGTATATGTGAGCAAGCCAAGAATTTTGAGAGCTGAAGACCGAACGTAAGAGACATGATCATGAAAACGCAGCTGGGAGTCGAAAATGACCCCCAAATCCTTCAGTACATCGACACGCTTGATGGCATCGGAACACATGTATGTATTGCATATTATGTTAGTTTTTCTTGAGTAAGTCACATGTTTCATCTTCAATGGATTGATAGTCATCCCATTTTTAGAGCACCATTCAATTACAGAAGAAACATCAGTTTGTAGCTTATGAACGTCATTTGGGTCGTGGATAACCTTAAATATCTTCACGTCATCGGCGTACTGAAGAACATGAGAATGACGAATATGCCCAGCTAAGTCATTAATAAAGACATTGAAAAGGAGCGGCCCCAGAATTGAGCCTTGAGGAACACCTGAAGGGGGAAAGTAAGGAGAAGAAAAGGCACCGTGCACCTTTACGACACAGCATCTGTTACTCAGAAACGAAAAGAAGAAAGCAATGAGGGCGTTTCCGAGACCAGTCATATGAAGTTTGTGAAGTAAAATAGTATGGTCCATCATGTCAAATGCCTTTGAAATGTCGGAATAAATTGAATCCACTTGTCCTCGTTCTGAGACACAAGGAGCCACCACGGACATAAACGATACAAGATTGGTGACAGTGGATCTGCCTGGCATAAAACCATGTTATTGTTCACATATCTGCGACTTGAGAAAAGAAAAAGTGCGATCATAGATTACTTGCTCAAACACCTTCGAAAACGCGCACAGTAGACTGACAGGACTATAGTTTGACACATTTAAAGGATCCCCAGACTTGTGGACTGGTACGACAACCGAAGTTTTCCAGCAGGTGGGGAACACAGAGCCTCGTAGAGACAGGTTGAATACATGAATGACGACGAGTGCAAGGAGGTCACCGTAGGCTTTAACGAACACTGCAGGAATTTTGTCGGCCCCTGGGGTCAAAGTAGGTTTTAGCTTCCGAATAGCTGCGGTGACCTCCTCGTGGGACACTGCTATACAAGGAAGGTGATAAGATGCGTTCGACACGGAGCTCGAATTCGCAATTGGCTGTGCGTTACCGCGTTTATATATTGAAGAAAAATGTGTAGCGAAGAGCTGAGACATCGAGGTAGGGTTTGAAGATACCCCACCGTTAGTGTTCAAAGCGCATAGACTGTTTTCGTTTTTGGAAAGACGCATGTGTTTCCAAAATTGTTTAGGATTACTCTTGAGATCCATTTCAATGGATTTGATGCGATTGGCATAGTCACGTGATTGTGCCTGCTTAAAGAGTGTCCGGTAGTGAGCAAATAGTATGTAGTGTGTTGTGGAGTTATGCTTTTTGAATTGCCGGTGGTGGAATTTTTTCTTCTTTAGGTAAGATCTGGTCTCCTTCGAGAACCAAGTAGGGTATCTATGAACATTCTGTATGGTCCGAGTGGGGACAAAGGAACTTATACCTGAATGAACAATATCTGTAAATAAAACAGCAGCACTGTTAGCATCAGTGGCACTGAATACGGGTTCAAAATTAGCTGCTGCGAGATGATGATATAAACCAACGTACACCTCGACGAAGATCGAAAATATCAGACGCTACATGATGATTACGGAAAGAAGCAGGCACGGACACTGCACAAAGGGGGTGATATTTGTCTGGCGGAATCAACGGGGAAGCAGGCCTAACAGACGTAAAATTGGCGGAGCGGACGAAACAAAGATTAAGGAATTGTCCCCTATGGTTGGGGACAGCGTTAACTTGGGAGAGTGACATGAAATCGGCAAAGTCACGAAGACAGTTTACACCGTTTAAGCCGGAAGACGGTTGAGAAACGGCAGGGGAAAGTTGTTGAGCTTCGAAATGAGGTAGATTGAAATCACCTAACATCAAGATGTCACAGTGTCTATCAAGTAATGGCTGCAGGGACAGAAGGTATTGGGAGAGTTCTGACGGATTAAACAATCGTGGGAAGTAGTGGACACCCACAAGTAAGTTGGGGTCATTGAGGCGATGAATTTCTATCCATACCGACTCAGGGTATTGCTCCAAGTCGCGGCGACGTATAACTTTCAAGGCATTGGACACTGCAATTAGGCACCCACCGCCACGTGCAGTAGCTTTCCCAGGAACAACGCGATCTGAACGGTACACACTATAGCAATCGGGAAAATAGGCGCTGTTCGGGATAGAGTCATTTAGCCAGGTTTCAGAAAGACAGGTGATGTCGTATTCGCACTCACACACAGCTGAGAAAAAGCTCGAACTCTTCGTACGCAAACCACGCACGTTTTGGTAGTACAGACTTGCCCACTCATTCTTGACTGGCATCCGTGGGAGCATGTTGGTCGCAACTGTAGATCATGCTGCTGTGGAGCCGACCCCTGAACTGCTTGACTAAGCAGCCAGAGGGCCACACCGCAGGATCGTGAAGGAGGTCAAAGGCAGCGTCGTCAGTTGAGATGTGGAACGAGGCATAGGTTTCGTAACGTGATTTTAAGTTTGTGCACTTGATAGACGAGGAGTCAGTTTTCTTTGCGACGAATGCATGATGTCGTCTACAGTTGTCGCAGGAAGGAGCTTGGTGATGAATAGTGCCTTGTTGGCGCGGCGCGGTTCCACGG
The DNA here is from genome assembly GCF_037126465.1 of Ornithodoros turicata. Taxonomy (NCBI): domain Eukaryota; kingdom Metazoa; phylum Arthropoda; class Arachnida; order Ixodida; family Argasidae; genus Ornithodoros; species Ornithodoros turicata. Next base: position 813,654 of record NC_088208.1, read on the forward strand.
CACTTAGGCCTTCGGAAATCGACGTGCCGAAGAAAGCTCTGGGCTGAGGTGCACGTACGTTGGGCATTTCAATCGGCGACATCTCCCCGTTAGAAAGACTTGGTGAAGATGTGTTACCTGCAGGTAGTTTAGCGGCCTGTGCCACGAACGTGACTCCCGGCATTCGAGTCAAATCCTTAGATGGGGCCGAAGTAGGGAGGGAGGCCGGTTGCGACGACGCCACATTTGCACGAAAATTCGGAGTGACGGCTGCATCCCTACGAAGAGAAGCTTTACGCAGTTCAGCTCGCAGAGAGTTGATCTGCATCACCATAGCCGAAGAAGATTCGTGAAACTCCTTTTTGAGTTGGGCGTTATCACGGCGGAGCGCGGCAACCTCGTCGGTCAGAAAGGAAATCCCCTGAAGGGCAGCTTGGAGTAGGGAAACGAGGTCAAGGCCATCCGGTTGGGGCAGGGAGAATCCCGGTGGGGAAGCTGGAGACGATGGCAGGTTGGTCTCGCTAGGCTTAGTGGTCACCGAAGGCGATGGCACAGAGTCACAGAGCGGGCCTAAAAAACGACTTACGACGTTAGGAATTTTGGCATCCTCGGAGGTAAGGTTCATGCATTTAGCATGCACCCGTTTGTCGCACTTTGTACACTTCAGAGTAGATCGTTTACCGTAAAACGGCAGAGCGCAGATGACACACGTGTCGGAACTGGGCGCCATGATGATAATGATGTATGTGTATACATTATTAAATATTGCAGGAAAATCCCACAATATCATATTTTAGTAAAACAACAAGACATCACAGTGACGACGATACACCTACATACCATTATACGGCGCAGCTTGACCTTCGATATCCTTGCGCCAGGAAACTCCAAACTCTGCACATTGTGGCATTCCAGCATTCCGCTTGGCTGGACATATGTAGTGGTGGACGGGTCCTGATGTCTTTGGTGTGAGGGCTGATGGGCCTGATTTGTGTTACTGCCACCTTTTCTCTTTGGAATGCATCTGTTCTCACTGGAATGCAATTCTTGCCTTTTTGACTTCATTATAATGCATCCCAGCGCATGCACAGTGGTACCATTGCTTGCATGCTCCACATTGCACCCAGTTTCTTAATTTCTTGCTCCCATTGCATTTTAGTCGTCATCTCTAGTGCTGCGCTGCAGGCAGCCATCAACTATGGTGACATATATCAATTTACGGAAGCCGTCTGTGCTGCATACATCTGACGATGACTTCATGACTGCAATGTGGTGTGCTAATCAGCAGAGTACCACACCACCACTTCGCTCATCTTTGTTGCTCCACCATTGTGTCATTAAACCCATACTCTCTCTCTCTCTCTCTTGTTCTCTATTGAGGTAATATTCCTTTGATTCAAATGTCCACATCCAGTCCCCTGTATCCTCTACTCCACATAGCACACAGAGAAAGCTGACCAGACAGGCAAAGACATCTTGCATGTGCTCTTTAGCATCAGGTTGCTCACTACATCCATAAATGTTGAAAGACTTTATAACACGGATGTCAAGAAAAGCTGCGAGGAGCATCCACTTTCTGTGCTTATTTACATGTTGAAAAAATATAATGGTCTTCCCCTTTGGTGTGTCACAGGTGAGAAGTCTGTGCCTGATAAGAACTGCATCCATGTCGCACAGCAGTAGTGGGACCAAATAGCTGTACGTACTGGCTACATGCCTGTATGTGTGGCTCAGTTTCGTGAGGTATGCCTCTTCAATCACATCCATTAGCTCTCCTACCTCAAAGTGGGGAGTGTGTTGTCTTATAATCTCAGCATCCCCCTGGCTCACATCACGTCCAACGACTTGAGTGCTGCAAGCGTTACATCAATACATGCAGGCTCCCCAAACTCAAGGACAACATTACTAGTGCATCTAGTGTACTAGCTGTGTATCTTACGTCTAAGATGAACCCTCTCAGGTATTGCTCTGTTTCCTCATCGTCATACCAAATGCTTGCATGCTCCAGACCCTTCTGCTCCCGCACATCTTTCACAGCAGCAACTGGTCCCACTTTGTTGAATGCCACAAGAAGGCTGACTTCTTTTATGTTTGAAGACTCTTTCACCCTAACCCAGCTGCAGCAGGGGCTTTTTCTGCACTGCATACCTTGTTCTGCGGCCACCATTGGCTTTCCTGGTGAGTTCTGTCATCATCGGCCATGCGTTGCTCATGTCTATTATCTTCTACTTTGCCACTTGCTTTTCTTCTGACGTTCACCAAGAGCCCGTGCTTTTTACCAGTTCTTCTTTTCTTTCGTGTCCTTTCCATTTTCCTCAAAATCTTTGGTGTCTTCATCTTTGCAGCGTGTGCATGTGGCTCGTGCTCCATACTGGGGGCAGCTTTCATACTATCACTGCAGTGAGCAACAAGTTTTCGGCATGCCTGAAGAATGTATCCCAATGCAGGCTTAATCGGTGGTTGCTCTACATAATCTAAAAGATAAGCGAGCGTTTTTTTAATATCTTTCACTTGCTGTGGACGTCCAGGACTTCGTCTATGGGTGTCTTGAGCACCAACATCTAGGGTTTGTTTCGCAGCATTGGCACGTGACAGGCTTTCTTCATCGTTTTGGACCAGTGTGACTCGTGTGCTGCGCACCTTATGAATGTGCACAGCTTGTTTCTGTCTTTGCAGCCGCACCTGTACAGGTGCTGGCAGAGGTTGCTGCATTCTGCATCTCTACATATTTTGTGGCATGAATCATCTGTGCAACAATTGTGCAACTCCTTCACCTGGTACTCGGCTGTGTTTGACTGTGACTTCACTGTCCACGCAGTGCTCTCTACTTGGATGACGTCTTCATCTCGGATGCTCATCCCCCTGTCTTGACGTGTCTTAATTTCACCTTTTCTGTCACTCTGAGGTGGCATCTTTAGTAGGTCATATTGCCTTAGCCGCATGGAGTTGTGTCTTTCTATTGCAAGGAGGGCACTGAGCAGCTCATCTACAAGCTATTTCATTCTATGCTATTTCAGCTCATTCCAAGCTATTAATTGATCTGAACATTCCCTTAGGAAACAGGATAAAAAGTTGTAAATCGTCAGCGCTTTCTGTGAAGTTCCTCCTAAAGGACCACAAAGTTGATTTACCGCTATAAGTTGTGACCCGATAAGTTGTGATCAGTGAGTTAGGCACTTGGCAAAAGATACTCTCCTGTTTTCTGCAAAAATCCTTGTCCTGCATTGTACTTCAGAACAGTCTGTCCTTGAATAGTTCCTCTGAGCTGCTTCCATCACTCGGGGGCTTTCATGGAAAGTGTTGTGAGGTGGTTTCGCTAGACATAAAAGACGTGTATTATTCCTTAAACATTGGTATGTTGCTAAATCGCGTCCGCCACGTTATTCAAGACCACTTGATTCGTTTTCAGTCGGCGGTGGGTGTGCCTGTTAGTGACTTTTTACGTCTCCTGGAATTGTATCGTGGCTCTACGGCTATGTCCTTCAATGATCAATTGTTTGTGCAATCTCGGGGTGTGAGCATTGGGTCTGCTGTCGCGCCGGCTCTCTCAGAAATTTACCTCAATGTTCTTGATGCTGCTGTCTGCCAAGCTTTGAAACCGTTTTCTTCTGACTGTATCATAGTTAAAAGGTATGCTGATGATATTTTGGTGCTGTCCACGCAGAAGGATCTTGTTACCCACTTAGTTTCTGTGATAAAGTCTGCCGCCTTCGAAGTGGTGTTCTCGCAGGAGGACATGTCGAATGAAATACTACAGTTCATTGACCTGTGCTTACGCTCAACCCCGGGCCTTTGCTGGTCCTACGGGAAGGTGGAAGCGAAACCCTTATTACCCGCCAATAGTTCTCACTCAAAGCTGATCAAGTCAGGTGTTCTCATGTCCCTCATGCGTTCGGCCGTCGAAAAGTCCTGCTGTCACTTTGGTTTTGAAAGTATTGGTTGCCAAGTGAGCCGGTTGCAGAAAGCTGGTTACGTCTATTGCCTATATTACAAGTTGTTAGATTTTGCTAATGGTTTCGCTCGGCCACCTGTTTCTCAGAAAGAAAAATTGCCGCGTGTTTGTATCCCGTACTATCGTTCCGTATCACACAACATTTTGGCTGCCGCACGTAGATTTAACATTCAGGTTGTTTTCTCAAATGTATGTCGTCTCTCAAAACTTGCCCCTTTCCTCTCACAGAACTCGGGCTGTGGTATTTCTCACAAAAATGCTTTCGTGACCTGTGCAAAAAATGTGGTGTATTGTATACCGCTAGGTTGTGGGTTTTGCTATGTAGGTCAGACTGGACGGTGTCTAAACACTCGGCTCAGCGAACACAAGAGAAATGCGGAGTCGTTGTCTGGGAATTCCGAACTTGTCGCCCATCTTAGACTTTGTAATAATTGTTCCCCGGTCTTCGACGAGACAAATGTCCTGGATCCTGTTCGGGACCCTGTGGCCAGACTGTTAAAGGAGTACAAAGAGATTGTCACGAGGGGAAATTGTGTAAGTGTGGCGTCGGTTGCTCCCTCGCGACCAATCCGGAAGTTGTTGGGTACGTAAGTGTTGCTGTTATTAAAGGGTTTGCTGTGTTCGAGAACGTGTCGTGTCGTCCCTCCTCTGTCCCTTTCTCGGGCTCCAATTTTTTCATCAACACGTTTTTTATTATTTCTTCCAAGAACGTGGATCTTGAGATGATTGCGGAAGCCCTCAGTTACATTGTTAGTATCTGTGTCTGAATGGGGAAACTTCCTCCTGCACATCGCCCATGTGTCCATTCTGCAAAGGTAATTGTCCTCGAAGTACTGAGCAAAGCCCTCCTGCATCTTTCCAACCCTTTCACAGAAGGACGCACAAAGGTCCTGGAATACCTCTTCTTCAGTTTCGTACAGTAGTTTAAGCAGCATTGCCGCAATTTCGTGCTTGGTTTCCTCGTCTTTTATTTTGGAAAGGCGTGCCTCCCATGCTTTCTTTACATGGAAATGACACAGTAGGTGTCTAATTTCCTGTTCAGGAAAGACAGCTCGGAGAGCATTTATGTAGCTCATTTCGTCGTCAGTCATTAGGGCGTTAATTTGCAGCCCCTTACATTTTGTTCTCAATGCACTGAAAAAAACTTTCATTGTCTCAGTGTTCATCTGGATGCACACGAAGTGTGCCACAGGGTAGCCATGACCACTGGGATCAATCACCAGAACATTCAGTAGGAAGAGTCCGTAAATGTTAGCACTGAATGTATAATCCATGCACACTATATTCTTTACCCGGTCTCGAAGTACTTCTGCTTGCTGCTTGATCATCATGCCGAGGAGGAAGAGCTTCTCATATTCTGGATAATACTACAGATTTCCAGCACTTCCTACTCTTGCATCCTCCCACTGTGGTTTATATAAAATGAATGGGCTGTAGTCTTTCTCTTGGAAGCTATATGCACAAAGTTGGCAACAGATGTGGCATCATCTCTGTGCAAACACTGAGAGAGTCTCGAATCATAGGCTGCTTGACGTATGTTTTTCAGTTTAATGAAGAGTCTACCGTCATGGTGTTGAGTTTCCTCTCGTGCTTCCAGTGAACACACCTCATCTGTTATTCTATCATAAATTCTCCTTGCTGGTATCCCCAGTGATGCTACTCTTCGCACTTGCTCCAGCACTTCATCATCCTGATGTTGATGTCGTATTTGAGAAGGTGATCTGGCATGATCATGTTGATCAATATATATCGCACGTAGTGCTCCACGAGCCTCAAACACAATAATTCTAGACAAACACTTCAGGCCTGTAATTCCCTTTCTTTTCACATTTTCCCGTGTAGTTTTCTTATCTCGGTGAGGGGCCTCTGTGCTGCATGTGTATAGGCGGTACTTGTCGTGCTTATTGTACCGTAGATGATATCGAGCAAAAGTATCTCTTTCTCATTCCTTGAACTCATCCATTGATTGGAAGTTAAGGTTTCTCAGCTTGTACTCCATGCCCTCATGGCTTTTCTCAAGGTGAGCCAAAAGCCTCGTGGCATGCAGGAAGGTTGCAGTACATGTTGGAATTGGACATCCTCTGGAGGCCTTCCCTTTATTTCGCTGGCAAACCTTCTTCCATATGTGTTTCTTCAAGCTTCTGTTATCAGCAAATGCTAAGTGACAGAAGGGGCATGTATGTGCCATTGCACTCTTTACATGATCAGTGACGTATGGCTGTCATCCAAACGTAGATTTTTTTATGCATATTTTTTGAGTCCAGGAGCCGTGTACACTGTAAGGCAATGATAAGACACATGAAGCACAGCGTAATGGGATGTGACTGTTTGGTGAAGATAAAAGAGGTATTGCATTCATGTAAAACGAAGCAGCCTTTCAAATTAGTCTATCAACTGGCAGATTTGCTTTCTCTATATTACAAGTCACTGCAAATAGGGTTTGTCAAATCAATGTGAGAGAAATCAGCATTACTCAGTTTATAATATGGGAGAGCTAATCCAAATTTGGCAAATGAAGGTACCTTCAAAAGAAATCATCAACCAGCATAGAAGTGATTTTCAAGACCGTGTTTTCTATAAAACTGTGGAGCAGCCCACTAAAATGTAGGATAACTCAAAAGGGGACAATGAAATTCGCCATGCGCATGAACCTTTCAATCCCGGATCCCTCTAATGGAACAAATTTACCAGCTACAAAATGAGAAAGTTATCAGGTCAAAAAGAAAGACATGCACTGACCAGCGAACCTGAATACATCGACATTATGCGGTCTTAGGTCATGTGTGCATTGCCCTTCTGGTTCTCGTGGCTGTGTTTGTCTGGGTAGAGACCTGCACACACCAAGCTCATTTTGTGCTATTTGGCAAACTTTGGGATGGCCCTCTGTACTAAGAAATTCGTGCCGAGCAAAACCAAGATTTGAGACTGCGAATATGAAATCAAGGTGCTTCAAGATTTGATCTGTGCCAGCCACAAAGTACTTGAAACGAAGAAAAAGTAGACAGTTGCTTCGCGGCCCTAACACGCAATCAAATCGAAGAAAAGGTAGGCAAATATGTTAATTTACCCATCCGGTTATAGCTAATCAAAGTGTCCGACACTTTTCGATTCTAGATCTCCCTTTTTTTGTAATTTTGCGCTGCCTAATTCTCTTTGTCATTCGAAGTGTATTTTGTATTGCGATGATACTACTATTTATTATTAATCGTTACCTAATAAACTTGACTCATGTGATTCATGATCCAAAGTGGTATAATAGTAATAAATGTTCATTTCACAGAAACAAAACTGGGTTCATTATCTTCGAGACTTTCCTAGAGAAAATACCGGCGATGCTCTCCTTAACACTGAATGATCACGAGCATTTGCTTACCGACCAGTCTTGCATTTTTAGAATAGGAATTTACTCTCTTCTAAAGTTTGCTGCTCACATTTCTCACATTACCCGGTGTGTAGGTTTCAGTGTACACATGCTCGAAGTTCGCGTTTTCCTGTTCCGTTTCCTTTTTTCCTGTTCACGTACTCAATTCCTTGTATTATGGTGTAGGAACTGATTTTTTCGGGTTTTATTTTCCAACAAAACTAGGGGGGGGAATATCTGGTTGTATTTCGGTGTAATCAGGTTGACTGATTCAACCGCATTCTTGTTGAATCGGATAGAATCAGGCGTAAGTCTTTGGTGTACTATGTGTAATACACACATCACACCAGTAGACAGAGTCCATGCATATCAGAGGCAACAGGGTCTCTGTTTTGACAGTTTGTGTGAGCATATTTATACATTCACAACACAGTTTCCAAAGTTGTGTGTTAGTTGTGATGACTTGGGATCACCCCTGGTCCAGCCGTTTTTGGGGAAAATATCCGGTTAAACCCTGTTTTGCCTATTAGAATCAGGGGTAAATACCGGGCGTAATCGACTATAACCAAGTGCCGTGACCAAGTGACATGTTAGGCACTTTAATAATAAATAAAGTAATAAAGTTCATAAGTAAATAATGAAATACTTTTATTCGCTCTCATTTATCCCATTTCATCACACATGGGAATCTACTATCCTTCTCGCCTATCAGCACAAACCTGGATTCAATAAAATACTATAATTAGGTTTACCTCCAAGTCCAGTAAGGGCTGTATGTAGTAGCTTTTCCTAACGAAATATCTTACCCTTAATTAAGTGACTTACGCCAGCTTTGCTGTTTATTAGTTCCATTTAAATGTGTAAATTCCGATGTGAACTTTAACCATGTTGCCTTCACTGTATCACATAGTTTGCACAACAGGTTTTCCCATTGTATTTAATTTTTCTTTTTATCCTATCATATATTTTGTCCTTATACCGTGTAGTTTAATCCTCCTGCTGCCACATCTAATACCTATTGCACAGGATGCTGCCAATTTGGACCCCAGTGTCACAAAATTCATTACTAAATTCTCTTACCGTTCTTTTACTCTTTCCACTACAGCGGGATAATATTTGACTTCCTGCATGCCTTCTCATTAATTATGACTAGGCCCTGATAGTTGATGCAGAATATACGTTTTTTCACACATTAGGAACCAAAAGGATATATTCCAGCACCGTTCGTCATGATTGTCATATACTAATATGGGTCGCATATTGGGTTACACTTCGCTGCTTTTTAGTTTCACAATATGTCAGATTTTGGTTATTCTTGGTCCACATTTGGTTCACATTTGCTCTTCTTTGTTTTGTAACTGCTCACATTATTTCAAAGAAGGGCTCATGGACAAAAAACTTGTGTTCTAGCTAAACATCTGAGCTAGCACAATGCTTCTTGTCTGCTTCATGATGCGCATTCAGTGGTTTTGGCTGGCACCGGTTGCACCCAGAAGCAACTTGTGAAAACAGAGGTGCGATAAGGACTAAGCAAGTTCAGGTTGCGCTTGATAAAAATAAGGAAATCTAAAGTACTGCATCCTTTGAGAGCTGTTCGCGAAAGCAGTTAGCAGAACAAAAAAGAGCTGTCTGCAGATGAGCTAGATTGCTATTTAATTTGTTGCAATAATATACAGCTACACAGCAGGCATTTTAATGGTACGTGACTTTCTTCACTGCTAAACTGCTAATTTTCCCATGTAAACATACAAATATATCTGTTTGTCCACTTTTTAAAACTTGAGTATGGCTACCGTTCTGATAGTCAATAAGGAATATGCATTTTCATTTCTATAAATTTCTTTTAGACGATTTGGGTACGAGAAAAGCCAGGGCGCCAATGTATGAGAAAAGCATCTGGAGCAGTAAATCTGTATGCGTATTTTGGCCTTTTGTGCTTCATAAATGAATGCACGTTTTGCATAATTTTTGCGCATAAAGTGCTGATCTTAGGACCTTTTTTCTTCTTTATAGTAACTGATTGATTATAATTACTCTTAAGGTTACCATACCAACAGAGAACGGACAATGAAGACTTCTTTTTTAATGGACACTAGTTCTCATGTAGCAGACTACATTTTATCAGGTATAAAAGTACAACATATGATATACGAATATGTTCAACATACAAGGTACCATGTGACGTGTAAGTGCTGAGAGTGAACCAATGTGAGAAGGATCGGTCTCACATCTTCACTCACTTCATCTCACATCGGTTCACTCTCAGCACTTGCATGTCACATTGTACAGGTCCCAACAAAAGTTTACGGAACACTGGAGTGGTGTATACAGTCATCTGAGCGACAAGGCTGCTGAAACTCAGTTGCTGAAACTAGGTTGCTGCAAACAGGAGCAGATAGACTCACAAACACGTGACCGGGTGCTCGACTCACCTCTCAGTCAGTGTCTCCACCCCAGTTCGCTGGATCTGTATCTGGTATGTTGAACATATTCGTGTATCATATGTTATCATATCATATCATATGTCATACCTAAAGCAAAACACAATAGTCATTTGCTCCCCCCAAGGTACTTTTACACGCCCATCAAGTGCGTCGCAAACTTAGATTGTATCGCTTGATGTTTCAATACTTGGTAGTGATGAAACGTGAGGTAATTATGTTTCGACTGTTATCTAGAGAAAGCTTTTAGCTAGCATTTTGGAGAGTCAGGCTGTAAATTATGGAAAGTTTGCAGCTGACTCATTAACATGAGCTGAAAGAAATCATTTTGCGACCAAACTTTGCGTTTGTATTGCAATTGGGTACGTGAGTACCTGAAAGGAAAGTACCGAAGAAAAGTACTTAAAGTACAGTGTAAGGTACACAGATTGAAGTGTACCATAGGAGTAAGAGTACTGAACAACGCACTTAATGTAGTACTTTAGTGCTTGGTACTGCAAGCAGTTCTCATCACTGAGGGCATCATCACTTTGCTACTGCTGACTGAAATAAAGAGTGCGAGCTCCTGTGGTTTTGAAACTAGAGTTCTGGCTCCGTGCAGGAGCAACTTGCGGTTGCCAGAACAGCACCGTCCTTCTCTTGACCTCCTTTTTAAAATAATGAGGTCACCAATCACGTGACACAAAAAATGTGAGGTCACCGATCACGGGACTTTCATACGTCGTTGCGTCACTTGGTGTCGCGACTTCACTGAATCACAGAACGAATCTGTTATATGAATCACTAAAACGAACTGAATCAAATCAAACGATTCACTAAAGAGAGTCGTTTTGCCCATCACTACTTTTCCGAGCCCTGAACAGCCGAGTAGCGTCATGCGGCTGTTGCATCGTGATTACCCCCATCATGTTGCAAACCGGGGAAGGCAGAGCTTTTGATAGGCCGAACGAGGCCGAACGAGCAGTAGCTGGTGGTGGGACCACTGCGCCGCCACCACCACTATGGTCTCACTTTTCAGCTGTCTTCAATTTGCCAAAAAGGTGCAAGGGGCAGCGCAAATAGATTGTGTAACAGGTGCTGCTGTCATGCAAAGTACACTTCTGTCCCATCAAAACAGAAAAGTGTATGGGTCGAGTCATGAGATGCAACTTCAATTGCGCGCAACCAGGCTGCGCCACCAAGTTGTGAAGCTCTTGTTGGGCAACAAGAGATGCAGAGTCGATCGCTTCACAAGCAATTTCTCCTGCAATTCGAGCTGCAACCTGTCAATAACACCGCTCGGCCTTGCAAGCACGACCAATCAGGAAGACTTCCATGTGTCCCTTATTGCAGGGGCAGTACGTGAGCGATCAATTTATCACTGACAAGTGGAAATTATGGAAAATTATCGAAGTACGGAAGCCGCTGATTGAAGTCGCAGTACAATTGGACGAAAACGATGACAATGATGTTCTTTCGCGGCATCTGGCGAGCTCGGTGACCGCTATGGCATTTCGAGTTGATCGCCGTATAAAAGGGACCTATTTCTTGCATCGTCGGTTGCGTGCAACCGTAACAGGAACACAGCTGCAGCAAAAAGTTTCATCCCGTGAAAACACCCTAAGATCATTTTTCAGACATATCTGCACTATATCGTAACTTTGTGAGGAAACATCGTCTATCAATTGACTCAAGAAGCAAACGTGGGCCCATCTTAACGAAATTGACTGCCGGTACGTACCAGATCACTGATAAGACATTGGCAGCAAACACAGCTAAAAATGTAAAATACCTAACCTTCTTGAATTTTTCATATTTTACAAAATTTTAAATAGATACAGCTATTCATATTTAACTAAACGAAGTGAGCGGGTGCCCCCACCCCTGCACAATCTTGTAACATCCCTCGCCAAGCTTTAGTGATGGTCACTTCGGGGTGTTCTGTGACAAACTCCCTTATGTGCCTGTGAAGGTCTTCAGACTGGGTTACGCAGGCCGCCTGCATGAATGCGACTACATTTTCATTAGTGATCCTTGTCCCTAAATATTCAGATGTGTTTTCCTGGAGTAATTTGCAGTTGAATATCTTGGCAAGGTGAAGCATTTGCACTGGAACAGAAATATTGGGTTCTCGAAACGAATCTGAATGCATAAATTGGAGAAACTTGCTTACGGCTTCTATGCTAAATCCAACGATCGTATGTGAATCTGGATGACTTTTGAGTATCTCTTTGAAAACAGACGACCTCGCTGCGAGTATGGTCTGATGTACAGAGAAGGTTTCTGTCTCTACGTGAATGCGGTAGTCCAGAAGGTCGGCGTTTATGCAGAGCTGCTTCAGGTCTTCGACTAGGGTGTTTCCTGCGCTTGTGTTCATTGATCACCCCCCCCCCCCCCCAATAAGTAGACAAGTTAACAATGATCTTCATATTCTGCGATGTAATAGTGCCCCACCTGACCCTAATTCGAGAACCCCACGCCTAGCTGTGCGTGGCTCTCCCGTGTCTGGGGAAAAGGGGACCCTGGCGGTTGAGTGGCCCCGGAGGGTGTTTAGGACCCTTAGCGGCCCCTCCGGGAAAGCAACACACCGCTTTGGCCCCAGCTTCCCATGGTCCTGGAAGGCCCGGCCAGGGCTATCCAGCTTAGTCGCTGCGGCGGCAAGGATCAACCTCGTGCAGAGCTACCCGCCTGCGCCTAGGTATAGTGTGAGGGCACGTGCCACCGTGCGGTGCACGGCCCCCTGGTTGGGCTCGGTGGTGGGCGGCACGGCCTCCGCACTGAATCACACACACGACACATATGGCAAACAAATCTCTTAAAAACCCCCATGATCGGCGCCTGAAGAGGCGCTGCACCGAAGATAATCCAGCAACGGAGTTTTTCTACCAGAAACAGCCAGGATGGTTCCGCAAAGTCCTAGTTATACACGCAGATGAATTGACGCAGTCACTGTCAAAGCTGTCTCCATTTGCAACTGCTAAAGTTCTGGAACAGACGATTGGCAAAAATTACACTGCTCGAAAGCTCCGCTCTGGTGTCATCCAGGTGGAGGTCGAAGAAAAGGAACAGAGCGTGTCCCTCCAGTCCCTGAAGGCAATTGCCGCCATACCTGTCACAGTCACTCCGCACAAGACAATAAACATCGTAAAAGGCGTCATCTCGGAAGAAGAGCTCCTGATGTGCTCTGACTCTGAAATTGAGGAAGGCCTCAGAGAGCATGGAGTGGTCAGTGCACGGAGAATAATTATGCGTAGAGACGGCAAAGAAATACCAACAAAACATGTCGTACTATCATTCCAACTCCACACTCTTCCAACTACAATACATGCTGGCTACCTCAACTGTAATGTGCGGCACTACGTTCCAAACTCAAGGCGCTGTTTGAAATGCCAGCGCTTTGGGCATGGCTCACAGACATGCCATGGACAAACGACATGTGCAAAGTGTGCAGGGAAAGACCACGAGTCGTCAACATGTGAAAATGCCGTAAAATGCATCAACTGTAGTGGTAGCCACCCAGCATACTCCAGGTCCTGCCCACAGTGGAAGGACGAAAAGGAAATCCTCAAAGTTAAAGTTGGGCAGAATCTTTCTTATACTGCAGCGAAGACACAGGTAGCATTTTTTAGAAAGGGCTCGTACTCCGAGGTAATGCGCAGGGGAGTGGCGCCACCTCGGAAATCTGCGGAGACTCAGACTGAGTCCCCAAACAAGACTCCCGACACAAACGTTGAGGACACAGCTCATGTGTCTCCCAAGGGAAACGTGGCCTGCCCAAGGGCTGGCCACAAGGAGGTCGCCAGCCCCAATCAGGCTGGCAATAACTTTTCCGTAGGGAATGGGGGCGGTGAGGGCTCGGTCCAAACCGTACCCCAGTCGATGGATGTCGATGACGGCTGCACGCCGCAGAAGTTATCGCCAACCCCTCAGCATTCCCCTGACCAACATTAGGGGAAACAGCCGGGTCGAGGCGGAGGACACTCGCAAAAGGTGCCACCGAACGCACCTCCAGCCAGGGTGCAAGCACCCTAAGTACACAACACATGCTGAATACGCAAAAGATTTTCATGCAGTGGAACTGCAGGGGAGTGCTTCCAAATGTTGATGATGTGCACGACCTCCTGGAGGGGCACAGGCCAATAGGCGTCGGCCTCCAAGAGACGTATTTGAACTCTGGACACACAAATCCGTTCCAACAATACAAAATGTTGAGGAGGGATCGCCCGGTGGTTTCGCGATCCTCAGGTGGAGTGGCGATTCTAGCATCCCGGTCTGTTGCTGCAGTTGAGGTGCCGTTGACAACAACTTTGGAAGCTGTGGCTGTTCGACTGAATCTCTCTACGCCACTTA